>NC_081434.1:29561064-29838564 GCF_949786415.1 Peromyscus eremicus
ATATATTATATATATACATATAATATATATAATACACACACACACACACACACACACACACACACACACACACACATATATATGCAAGACTGAGAATGCCAGGTAATGCTGTCTTTCTTTGCAGTGCTATAAACAGGGCTCTGTGCATTGACAGTGAGCTGATCAGTAAATATACCTGCTAGGGAGCATGTGGGGAGCTGTGTGAGGAGCACAGTTATATATGTGATTTGTTTTATTGCTCACTCACAATGTTCTAAAAATGTCCCTTTTCTATGTATAAAAAGTGACAAGGCACCATAATTCTTCTTGCTGTGTCTTGAAGTGCATTCTTTAGAGCAGAAAGGTCAAATTCAGTGAATTGCACAGCACAGGAAATGAAAAGCTGGTTCTAAGGAGACAGGTTAGGAATGTTAAGTGTTTCAGGGCATGAGACAAGGCCCAAAGGAATTTCCTAGCAGAGTTCAGAATACAAAGACAAGAGCGGGCACCATGCAAATGATCTAACTTAATCACAGACACTCTGCAGGAATCATTCTCTACTGATCTAATGACCTCATATTTAGATTTACAATGAATTCCTCAGAATAAACAAAGTAAAACGAATCTTGCATTTTTCTATGTCTCCTTTCTTTAACTCTCATCAATTGTGCAATTTATCAAAACTTGACAAAGCTTATGGTACCATGAAGGCTATCCAGCCAGTTACAGACCTACTTCAGTATCTGATCAGAACAACTTGACATAGAATCATGTTAAATAACTTGGTCGTGCCATTGTGCTGTAAAAAGACCAGTATATAATTTCTAGTAATAAACTGCCCTGCTTCAACTTCCTCAGATCACTACAACTACAATTCATTAATAAGCATGAATTCACGTACAAGAAATGGAATGTGCAAATAGATGACGCTAAGTTTAATTCCTGCCGACCCAAGCATGTCTGTTTCACACGTGAATTTTGACTTCTATTGGAAAATCTCTGACTTCTGAACATAATTGCAATATAGTAGGTATGGAATGGCATTAGAGACAGTTCCTGACTTTGAATAGCACTCCTGCAAATTACTCATTTTAATGTCTAGTTGGCAATGAAGATAAAACAATAGATTAACAGTGAAGCCTGGTCACCTTTACCTTTTGTTAATGGAAGTTCCTGGGGCAGGGGACTCTGCATCTACATTAAACATTTTACAAGGCTGATTGATTAGGACTTTCATGATTGTGGAGAGTTGGAATGTTTCAAGTGCAAAGCCAAATTATCATGATCTAGCTTAGCTCCCAAATAGCCATGTATTACACACTTCTGTGTGCAATGTAGCACCCTCATGACTACCTGGTGAAATAGTCCCCCATTTTTGCTAACCAAATAGCTACAGATGTCATTAGAAAACATGAAACTTGAAAGTTGGATTGCCCTGCTTGACTGTAATGACTTGTGTTTCTACAATGTAAATTGTCTTGATGCACAACTTCCTTTGTTCTAGTATAATAAAAACAATGAATCCATTAACATGTTGGAACATAGTATTTGTGGTCATATGAATCTAACCTGGCCATGGTCACTTATGATCAA
The DNA here is from genome assembly GCF_949786415.1 of Peromyscus eremicus. Classification (NCBI taxonomy): domain Eukaryota; kingdom Metazoa; phylum Chordata; class Mammalia; order Rodentia; family Cricetidae; genus Peromyscus; species Peromyscus eremicus. The sequence continues at coordinate 29,562,637 of NC_081434.1, forward strand.
TGTGTCTTTTTTTATTTAAAATGTTTTTATCTTTTTACATACCAATCCCAGTTCCCACGACCTCCCTTTCTCCTACCTCATGTCTCCCCATCCCACCCCCCATCTACTCCTCAGAGAGGCCTCCCTTGGAGAGTCAATAAAGTCTGGCATACAGTTATGTGGCTAGACCTGTTTTGGGAGACCCTGGCAGTGGGACCAGGACTTTTCCCTGATTCATAAAAAGGTTTTTTGGATCAAAGTATCTTGTTCTCTTTGACTCAAGATCTATATTTTGTGTTGATACTTTTATATGCAAACATCACATGATTTCAATGTAAATTAATGAAATATCAAACCAAAGAACATTATAGACTTAATTATTGCAAGTATTTTAATATCTGTATTCCAACTCTGCCCTTCTATATATGTCATGATATCAGCCCAGTGTAGTCAAGTAACTTAACCAAGATTACAATAAAAGAACCTACAAACAACCTTTTTCTTTAAATGTATTACCTAATTCTTTATTCTAGTTGTATCTTCAAAGGTTCTGATGCCTTTAAAAATCCTTGTGTACAGCTTCCTAGCTAATTAATGATTAGCTGACCTAAACCACAGATAGGGTTTGAGGTTATAGGAATTGTCCCAGTGGGTAAAACACCTACTGAACAAGCCTTGCAATCTGAGTTCAGGTCCTAGAGCCAATGTAAAAAGCCAGATGCAGTAGTGTACATATCTGTAATCCCCAAGATCCTATGGGAACATGGGAGATACAGATGGGAGAATCTCGGGAACTTGGTTAGCCAGATGGCCTCAAATGTGCAGAAATAAATGATATGAGACCCTAAATCACATAGGTGAAAAAAGAGGACACACATTAAAGATTGTGTATGCCCTCACTCACATATGAACATGCAGCCATACACAGATGCAGGTAAACACACATTGCCCATAAGCATGCATTATCCATACCCAATATACAAGCATGTATGCATGCAGAAACACACACACACACACACACACACACACACACACACACACACACACACACACACAGGTGGGGTGAAAGTTTGAATTTCTTTTGTGTATGTTCATTGGACTTACAAGTCACCATAAAACTATTCAGTACTGACGATGTTCTTTTATCTTACACAAAAACACTTTCTGAAATAAAGATTCATAAGACTGTTTGTTACTCTGGAGCTACACAGGATGCATTCAGACCATGGTACTTTCTAAAAAAAAAAAAATCACAAAGGATAAATGACGTTAACGTTTGATAGTCTCAAATGCCAGTGTCCTATAGAGGACACATTAAGAAAATTCTTTTAGATGAGCAGGTAAAAAGTGAAACAGGAAAGATTATGCAAGCAACCTACAATTTTTTGTCCTCAGACTCTGAGGTCCCTGACAGAACTCTGACACAAGCTCACAAAGCCTGGAATCCAGGTCTAAAGCTCCTCTCTGGAGTCACTTATTTGACTATTGTGTGGGAGCATGGCTGAAGGCAGTGGTATTATCTTTGATCCTACTTAGAGATAAATTCTTTTCAGGCTGAGTTAGTATCTGCTAGATTGAAACAAAAACCCTGGGAGAGGGGAGAGGGTGGAAATGGAAGAAGGAGAAATTATACAATTATATTTTAAATAAAATTTTAAAAAATTAAAAAAGAGAATCATATTTCTATGTGCCGGTGAATTTTGCTCCTAGGAAAAATAACGTATTATTTATCTTTAGTCCTCATACTATGTTTCTGCATTCTCAGTAGCTGTTTAACATCATTATTTTTATGAATGACGACAAAAATGAACCCTAATCTTAAATCATAAAAATAATTCCAGTTATTGGTTAGAATATACACACGTAGCAAGAATCCTTGGGATAGTCTTTGCATAAGAGTTCCTGTTGTTTTTTTATTCCCCATGTTATTTTAGTGTGTATGCAGGGGCTGGTGTATCTGTGTTGGGGGTGGTGCTTGCCATAGCATATATGTGGGTGTCAGAGAATAACTTGTGGAGAATCGGCTTTCTTTCTTCAGTATTTGATTTCCAGTTATTGAACATAAGTAACCAGGCTTGGACACAAGTGCATTTACCCTTTGAGCTATCTGATCAATTGATAAGAAAAAGAACATTTTCATGAAATGTAGCTCTATCTATAACTTCACCAATGCAGGCAAAATATTTAAGATTATAGCATCCCCGATGGCTATGCTTTAATTCCAACACTTGGAAGTGAAGCTGAGAAATTCAGGAGTTCAAGATTATACTTTAACTGCAGAGCCATTGTGAGGCCAGCCTGGGCCATATGAGACCCTATCTCAAGAAAAACATAAATCAAGAAAATGAAACAGAAGAAAAATTTTAAGGTTGAAAATGATGCAAAGCCAATCATAAGAATGTTTGATGAACACATAACAAAAGATGGAATGTCTCCCACTTAAAACTGCATTTGGGACTGTGTAGATTTAATGACAACTACATGCCAACTTCCGCCCACTGTGGCGACTAGAAATTTCTGTGCTCAGTCCCAGATGAGACCTCTCAGTCAGTGGCAACAGTGTCACAAACACAACAAAACTTCCCCAAGAGACAGTAAAAATACCAAACTTTTTTTTAAATCTAATTTTGTAACTAGGCATTTGAGATTAGGTAGATGATCATATTACTTTGGACAACAACTTTCTCTATAAGAAAATGAATTTGTGAAGTCTTTTCTATCCAGCACAAGATCTTCCTTTAGTAAGGAAATTATTTTTAAAAGCAATAATGACTATGAAATATATCCTTATGTGGAAGCCCACAGAGACTCCATAGTGCTGTGGATATCAATCACTCTGTATGCTATGAATGTGTTGCTCTGATTTGGTTGATAAATAAAATGCTGATTGGCTAGTAGCCAGGCAGGAAGTATAGTACAGGTGGGATAAGCAGGGAGGAGAATTCTGGGAACAGGAAGGCTGAGTCAGGAGATGCTGTCAGCCGCCGTTCATGAGAAGTAAGATGTAAAGTACCAGTAAGCCACAAGCCATGTGGCAATGTACAGATTAATAGAAATTGGTTAATTTAAGATATAAGAACTAGATAGCAAGAAGCCTGCCATGGCCATACAGCTTATAAATAATATGTCTCTGTTTACTTGGGTCTGAGCAACTTGGTTTTATTCCATCTTGACTCAAGGTCAGGGAGTCTGAGCTTGTTTTGCTCTTCAAGGATGAATAACAGAATATTTTCCCAAAGACATGGTTACCAGATGTCTTGAAAATTAAGGAGGTGTTTACACTTGTTTGTACTTTGAAACATGATGTCATTGAGAGGGGGAGGTCTTTTACCCCTCTTGCTTTAGGTATAAAAAGGGCCTGAGAAATAAACTCAGGGTGGCTGTGATATTGACTGAAAGCCCTCCTGATGCTATTCTGTGTCTGTCTTTTTCTTTTACATCTGTGTCTCTATTTTTTATATCTATTATTTCTCAAATTTCCATTCAAGACTGTTTGATTGTCAAGTGGGACCCAACACCCTTGTGCTTCCCAAATACTTTTTTATATCCATCTAATTTCAGTACTCCAAACAACCCAATGAGGTTGTGTCATTATTTCTACTTCATATTTTGTAAAGGAGAAAACTGAATCCAAATGATATATAAATCGGTGGTAGAAAGTCAGAGAGTGGGAATGAAAGGTAGGCCTGCTGTGTGGATTATAGCTTCACTCTTTTCACACTATACCTATCAAATTCCATTGAGTCATAATATATCAAAGATACTTTAAGGTGTCCAATGTCTATTTCCTTCACTATAGGATTCCTTATGAAGACTCTCAGAAATGTCATTCCTGAAAAAGAACAGAATGTAAAAAATCCCAAACTCTCTTGAGTAAAGGAGTGAGAGTATTGGCTGTCTATTTCAGTAAGATAAATGTATAGTGCTATTCATTATATTCTTCCTACCCTCCAATCTCCATTGTTAATAAAATATTTATAGTAAAATTTCAGCATCATTGCTGGAATGTTTCAGTTTCACTTGAAGCAATATGAACAATCTTCTCTTCATTCTCTTCTGCCTTAGTTTACTCATCAAAAAAAATGAGTATATAGGACTGCCCATGTATTGGTTTCTAAAATGAGCAACATGTGTTAACGTGTCTAGGATAATGTATACTATAGTACACAGATTGTGAAGGTTGTTCATATCTACCTTGGAAATATGAACAACTTCTTCACCCTCCAGGGAATATTTAAAGTAGAAAGAACAGAGAACATTGTAAAGGTTTTCCAATTTCTCAGTGATAAGTGAATTATGAAGCTCTAACCTTATCAGGTGCGCATAAGAAAATGGTTTTCTACTATTAATTATTACTGTCTAGTCCAAGGCTTAGGATGCTAGAATAAGAATTTTTATGTGACTTTTCTTTCCAGAACAGAAGCATTATTTAGGTATTGTTGTGACAAAACACTATGACCAAGGCAATTTGTGAAGAGTTTAATTGAGCTTATGGTTTCATAGAACTAAGAGACCATTGTGGTGGAGGAGCAAAGAAGAGAGCATCCAGCGTGCAGGGCAGCTGAGAGCTCACATCTTGATCACAAGTAGGAGGCAGAGAGAGGAACCCTAGGAATGGCCCATGAGTTTTGAAACTGCAAAGCTTACCCTCACGTGACTCATCTCTTTCAACAAGGCCACAACGCTTTTTTTTTTTTTTTTGGTTTTTTGAGACAAGGTTTCTCTGTGTAGCTTTGTGCCTTTCCTGGAACTCAATCTGTAGCCTGGACTGGCCTTGAACTCACAGAGATCCGCCTGGCTCTGCCTCCCAATTGCTGGGATTAAAGGTACACATTACCACCACCCAGCAAGGCCACAACTCTTAATCCTTGACAAATAGTTTCACCAAATGAGGACCAAGAATTTGAATGTATTAGCTATGAAGGTCATTCTCATTAAAATCATCATAGTTATTTACCAGACATAAATGTTTTGTATACAGAAAGTTCTGTTTTTGCCGTTTATAATGATAAAAACTTCATGTGCTCAATAAGCATGACTGTGCTGTAATAACATACTGATCATTTTCCTGAATAAAGAGTTTAAAATACTGAAAATACAAAAAGGTAATGATCAAAATTAGAATCAAATATGTAATTACAATAATAGATGTTATCTGGAAGGTAAATTATGACCACACAAGCAATTTTGTAGTCAGTTCTGTACATTTAATTTGCAATCATATTTTCTCTTTCCCTATAAATTCTTAAGAAACCAATGAAACAATTATGCCCCTTATTTTATTTCTGCTCTTTGAAAATACACTTAAGAGAAAGAAATACAAGAGGAAAATAACAGAACTCCCTCTAAATAATTAGGGGAAATAAGATTGAAGATAAAGATTAACCAGAGACAAAGCATTATCTCTAAGTACTCAGAAACCTTTATGTAAAGATCTGAAGGGAGCATTCTGAGAAAGAGGAAATGAGTGTTGTTTGCCCTAGGTTCTTCTTGTAACTGAATTGAACAGTGATATCAGTTGATTCCTTACTTTAGAAAGGAATATGATACCTGCCTTTCAGGCCTGCCCCCTCCCACAATCTAGACTCTACCAAGGGAACCTGACTTTCCCATAGGAAGTTCTCCAAAGAGGAACGGCGTGGCCTCATTACTCAACATTAGCAGTGCTGTGTCAGAAGAGAGTGTGAATTTCATTTTCTACACAAAATCATACTGTTTAGAAAATGATGCTTTGTAATGACATCAGATACATTTACATTTTAATTCATTTTATTGTGTTTTAGACTACACCATATTCATGTGAACTGAAATTTTGTTTCTCTGTGTCTATTTTTCTTTTTTGAATAGTTGAAGCCAATATATGAGGAAAGTAGTCTGTAGAGGCTCTGGGCACAGAGGACAGACCAGGTGTCCCTTATTTTCTCCTTGAGAAAACTCCACAGTTATCTGCTATCTGCCAGAGTGCAATCTGAAATTCCACTCCCAATTTGGCACCTCTTGAAAACTTGACAGAATAAAAATTAATAATTTCCCAAAGAAAAGATCAATTAATGGATGAGAACAAAAATTATAAGAATGAAAAAGTTGAATACATGAAATTAAATGTAGTAGATATTATAAGCCAGGAATATTGTACTCGATTCTTAATTTTGCACATTGGGTTATGAGTATGTAAAACAGTAGTTATAGACAACTGGGAAAAGGGAGCAAGGGACCCAGATCTCGTGAACTTCAGATTAGAGTTCAGAATAGTTTCAAAAACATAATTATTATGTTTATTTCCATCATTAATATGATAGAGTTGAATTTAGATCTTTCTCTACTAAAATGTCTTTTTTATATTTGTTATAAAATCAAATCACAAATTACAATATTTGTGGGCTCCAATATTCATGTGTTTGTTCCAACCAAGCTTTCTTACTAATTGTTTTATTAACAAGTTGGGAGTAAAGGAAATAATACACATGGACTATTGTTTCACTAGCTTCATATTTTTTCAGCAGAATTACCAGATCCAGAGTACCCTAAAATATTTTTGAGAATGTAGCACACCAGCATTTCCTTGAGTAAGCTCTTCAATACATGCAGTGCCTTTTCTGCTTCTGAAACAAACACAATTGTAATTACTGTTGAAAAAGTATCAGAAAATTCTAATTTGACATTCTTTCTGAAAATTATTTAGAAGCAGGAAGGTTATGAAGAAGACTCCTTTTATGGATCACACTGGATAATATGTGTGAAACCTAACTGAAGCAGAGCACAGGAGGAGTTACAGTGGGGGATGTTGGAATGATCTTGTTGTCAGCTTTCTCTCCAGGATGGGTTCTGAGAATGATGGACTGGAAAGCACAGGGCATCTCACATGTGTGACAAGGCCTCATGCAAGCACGAAACTTGGCAGCTCCAACAAGTCTCTATTTCCTTTGGAGATAGGGAAAACGAGGTAATTGTTGGGAGGACTATATAGTATAATTACGTTATATTATTTAGGACAACTGGTATCACACACAACTCACTTAATGACAGTGTAGTTCACCATCCACCTCTGTACAAAACTAAGAGATTGAATTCCTCTTTAACAAATTATTATAATACATACTGAGAAAATATGTTCTACTGAATATTAAGTTCCAGTGTATTCACACTCTGTTTCACATGGCAATAATGTCTTGACTGCCTTGCACCTGATTACCTAAGGATTAGTAACAAGCTCCCTGAAACCCTCAAGGCGAAATTAACTATGACTATTCCAGTAAACACTACCTGTTAAGCTAGAGGGTAATTGTGTCTTATTGTCTGATGTTTTACTGATCTGAATTGTTTTTTTTTTAACACATTTTGACTTTATTGTATAACCAAACAGAATAGCCCAGCCTCTTGTTACATAAGAATTTAGCACACCATCTGATATAGGATACTTAGTAAATATTTATATACTTGATAGTCAAAAATTTTAAAAAGATGTACTGATTTTATTTTATGTGTTTAAGTGTATTACCTGCATGTATGTTCAGTTCCCACAGAGGCCAGAAGGGCCATTAGAACTGGAGTAACCACAACATAGGTGCTGGGAAATGAACTCAAGTCTTCTACAAGAGCAGTAAATGCTCTTAACCACCCCATCATCTCTTAAAGACATTAATGATAAAATCTTTTGTGGAATGAATAAATGAATATGAATTATATATACATATATTTATAATACATATATATATTTATAATACATATATATACACACATATATAAAACCTGATGAGTTCATTTAGTGCACTTTATGCATGTATGTTTAGGGCTAACCAAATGGGATTGCATAACTTTTCAGGGGGCTTACACCTGAAGAAGACTTATGTCCTCTCTTTCTGCAGCCTGTAGTTATAGCTCTTCCTCTATCGATGGAGCCTTATGAGGTTTCATATCAGCTGGCATATCAACTGATAATGTTACTTTGCAGGTTTCATTTGGATTACTATACTATTGAGATTTCATGGGTACAGCTTCCCTGTCATATATAGAAGACACTATCTCCCAAGAGATGTTCTTGTCTCTTCATTCTTGAAATATTTCTGTCTCCATTTCCATAACATTCCCTGAGCCTTAAGTGTAGATGTTGTGTTGTCAATGTCGCAGTTGGGTTTAGGTGACCATGTATAGTTGCTCTCTTCAGTTTGGCCAGTTTTGAGTTTCTGTAATTATGTCCCTTTGTTGTAAAAGAATTTTTTTTTTAAAAAATTGATGAGGGGGGTATAAGCATCACTTATCTCTGGGCATAAGGGTAAGTATCTAAAATGCAATTGGAAAATAATTTCTGGTTTAAGAAAGTAGTAGTAGTATGTTCTTCTCTGGAGTTCATGGCCTCATTAGCCATGGGTAGTTGACTAGGGTCATAGCAGCAAGTATGTATTCCCTTCTATTGAGCAGGCTTTAAGTACAATTAAACAGATGTTGGTTATCCAAAAGGTAAAGGTGCCTCAATTGTTCCTTTCTTGTTATCTTGCCATGACGGCCATTGTTGGGCTTACACGATTTACACTTGAGTAGGACTCTGTTGATTGCTTTCTCCATAGAGAGGTTGCATGGCACCTTCCTGTAGGATGAGAGACAGTCCTTAAGGGTGCAAAGTTAATTCCAGTGTGATTCTTCCAAGTCATGTCTCTGAAGTGTGTGTGATTTCAGCAAGGGTCTTATTTTCAAATTCTGAGTCAACCAAGGGCAGCAGCAATACCGTGTAGTTTTTTGGGACCTCATGGACTGCCCTGACCCAAATTTCAAAGGGATGCTTCTGATGCTTGGAACAGGGTTCTTTTCTTTTCTTTTTCTTTCTTTAAATTTTATGTGCATGTTTGTCTGTGTGAGGGCGTCAGATCTCCTGGGACTGGAGTTACAAACACTTGTGAGCTGCCATGTGGGTGCTAGGAATTGAACCTGGGTTCTCTGTAAGAGTAGCCAGTGCTGTTAATTGCTGAACCATCTCCCCAGCCCAAGAACAGGGGTTTTGTTAGATTGTCTGTGGTTCTTGGGGGAACCATTATCACTCCAACTGATGTAACTTCATTTACTCTATCTATCTATCTATCTATCTATCTATCTATCTATCTATCTATCTATCTATCTATCTATCATCTATTTGTGCATCACTTATATATCTATCCATCATCTATCTATCTATAAACACATGCACATATGCATATACATAGATGAATAAACATGCATTATATATGTGTTTTTAGGAAAATATAAATTATTTCCCTATGATGTTTCAAACATCCTATATGCTATTTATCCCTCATTTCCCCCTACCCTGCTTTTGATTTTTGATATCTTCTATTCTCCAGTTAAGGGTCTCCCTAAATTATTCCTTATTATAACACTTATGTTCTATTCTCTCCCTTTCTAGTATTCCTTCTCCTCAATTGCCTCATTGACCTTTTTTATTTTCCAGGTCTGCACTAACTCCAGGTTATATACTCATATCTAAAGACTCTAATATATCATGCACAAATAAGAGAGAACCTAAGCTGTTTGTCTTTCTGGGTCTGACTTACATCTCTTAGCATAATATTTTCCACTTCTATTTACCTTCAAATTTCATGAATTCAATTATCTTTACAGCTAAATAAAATCAAATTGTGTATGTACACAACATTTTCATCAGTTGAAAGACATTTAGGTTGCCTCCATTTCCTACCTATTGTGAATAAAGCAGCAAGGATTGTGGCTGAGCAAGTATCTGGATAGTAAGATGTTGAGCTGAGACCTTTGGGCATATGCCAAGGAGTGGTACGGATAGTTGATAGTAGGCCTGCATTTAGCTTTTTGAGAATTCCCCACACTGATTTCAATAGTATTGCATCAGTTTGCAATCCAATTAGCAGTGAATACGAGTTTTTCTTTCTCCACATCCTCACCAGCATTTGTTGTCAGTTGCTTTCATTATCATAGTCATTCTGACTAGAGTAAGGTGAATTAGTATTACTTATTTGAATTAAATAAGTAATTAGAACTAGTATATCTCCAATTTCTAACTAAGGATGTCGAACACTTTTAAAAACATTTCTTATTCATTTTTATTCCTTCTTTTCAGAAACCTGTTCAGACCCATAAATCATGTTTCTTCTTTGGGTTGTTTGTTTTCATGACTCTTTGTTTTTTAATTCTTTGTTTATTCTGGGTATTAAATCTCTATCAGATGTATAACTAGCAAATATTTTCCCCCATTTGTTCTCTTCCTCTTAACTTGACCCCCTCTGCCCGCCGAACTATACAGAGCTTTCTGAGTTTGATGAGGTCCCAACTGTTGACCTTCATTCATGAACAAAAAGACTGCTATTTGGAAAGTTCATTCCTAATCTTACATTTGATAGGACACTTCCCATGGTTTTTTTTTTTTTTTTTTATCACTACCTTTGACAGACAAATAAGTTTGGAAATCATATACATGGGTTTTGTGTGCATTCTACCTTCCAAACTTTCCTTTTTGGTTCTTGTATTGTTTCTGTAGAGTTTTTTTTAGAATGTATTTTGTATACAAACATATAACTATGCATAAAGTACATTTATGAGTTTATTTATGATTGTTCATTTGTTCATTTAAAGAAATATTTAGCTGCATCCACTGACCTTCAATGTGTTTTCTTTTCCTTATCAGTCAATAAATGTGTTTTCCTAACTTTTGGCTAAATATTTTTAAATTGTGGTTTACTTACAAACAGGTCATATAACATAAAAATATGTGGGCATATCTAGATCTTTTCTTATTGTTGACTTCTCATTTAGTTCATTGGTACAGTTTAGGTTGCAGTTTTCAAGATTTTAATCTTTGAACAAGACTCATTTTATTGGCTAGCAGAAGGTATGTCTTGGGCCATCTTTCAGGTTCACTTGGAAAATTTCTACTTTTACAACTTCTTGTAAGGTTGTAAATAAATGATAATTAGATCAAGATGCTTGATAAAGGTATTCAGACTCAACGGGAAATCTTTCCAAATTTGCACCATCCTTCCACCAAGTCTTCACTATATCGGTAGTTTCTACTGTTACACATCATTTTTCATTTGCTCCTGCTAGAGATGTGCTTTACTCATCACCTAATTCTCTTTGAACTCCAAACAAACTAAACATGACTACTTACAGACATATCTACTGACAAAGGCACAGTGCATCATGGAAAACTTGACTGAATGCTACCTGTCCCATGCTTCTCCTAACATCTCTGCGTCCCAGAGGAAAGTCAGGATGGGCTCGATCATCCTCCTTTGACTTTTGTGTTGCAACTGAAATGACAGAACCGTATCAGTCCCACAAGATCCGAACATTTGCTGGACACTGTACTTCTCTAACTCGTCTCTAGTGTGTTTTCCTCTCTTTCATGGTTGCCTAGACACACTGCCTTGCATATCACTCTCAATGTGTACAGGTTGAAGGTTTAGCACTAATTTTTTCTTCTCTTGAACTTAAATACCCCAAGCTACCTGATTTTCTCATGGCTGCTTCTTCCTGTTATGGAACTCCGACTGTAACTATAACCTATTCAAAGGGATCTTCCTTGAATTCCCATAGTCAAACAGTACTCATAGTCACTTTATCACTACCTTGCTATGTTATGTGAAATGACTTTGTTTTTATATCCATTATTTTCTTTCACATTGTAATATAATACTGAAAGTAAGAACTAGGTAAATGATGTTATGAGCTTCTTTTGAATACCTGCTCCCTGTTACAGTGCTTAGCACATTAGTAATTGTGTGTAAATATTTATTGATAGATTAACCTTATTATCTCTGAGTTTTTTTGAAGGGTGCTAATATGGTTGACGTAAATATCAAGGATAAATATCATGGTCAGTAGGTCTATGGCTCTTGAATACAAAGTCTTGGAAGGGAAGATTCATGGAAGTCTCCCACTTGTTTTATGACCTTCATTTTACTGCTTAACCCTAACTTTCCACTATATTTTTAAATGAGTTCCTCCTGTTTCAAAGCAGTGTACAAAAAACAGATGGCTGCTTCTCTTCCTATCCTTTCTCTCATTCCAAGACCATCATGAAACCAGACCTCTTTCTTTGTCAAGGTCTAAATAATTCTTGCATTTTTAACACTTCCTGAAGTTTTGATTACCCACCCCTTAAATTCTTCCCAGTACTTTCTGTTTGTAGCCTTGTCCAGTAGAACTTTCCACCATAATAGAAACACTCTACATCTGGGCTGTCTAATACAGTAACCGCTAGTGACATGTGATGAATGAGAACTTGAAATGCAAAGCATCGAAGGGCTGGATTCTTAAATTGCATTTAATTTCAATAAATTAAAATGTAAATATCCACATATGGGCAGGGTCTAGCAAATTACCACAGCTGTTACATGTTGTGGAACATTCTGTGCACTCATAGGCAGTAGCACATTCTATTTACTAGTAGGTGGCTGTAGTAAATATGCATTAAAATATTTAAAAGTTTGAAGGAGAAAGGTATAGCACAATGCATAAGACAAATTTTAACTACAGCGTCTTCAGTTTAACTTCAATGCAGTTAATTTAGCTCTTGTCAATTTTATTTTATGAAAGAAGCTGATAGTCTTACTGACCTGATGCTTAATATGTCAGATTTACAATAGTGATTTCTAACTTCCTTCATCTTTAGCATTCAACATTCTTATGAAAAGTATATATTAATTTCTTTTCAATGTATATTCCAGTGGAAGATGAAGGAAGGAGAAAAGGAACAAAAGATGATCTCACATAGTCACCTCCAGTTAAAGCTGGAGAGTCCTGGGACTAGGATGAATATATTTGGCTTCCAAGTAAGGGGCACACCCTGGACCCTTCAGGCTATGGGGGCATAATAGGATATATAGATATAAATATGATAATGGTACATATATACAATTATATATATATGATATGTATATACATGTATTTATACCTAAATGACTTTTCTAACATTGTAAAACTTTGCCTCTGCATCTACATTTTTCTCAGCTGTCCAGAAACAATGCTATGTTTAAACTTTTAACACTGATGCACCTTTTGACATTGTGGTTATTTTCAGACATCGAGGTAAGGGATGTGCACTGATTAAAGACAACTGGGAGCATTTACAAATCAACTTCAGATTTCTGGGTCATGGCTGTCTGATCCCTTCCAGTGTGCTCACTGTTGAGAAGAATTGTGTTCACTAAGCAAGGAAGAAAAAGATGCTATCAAATCTAAGTAGCAAATACATTTCCATGATTCCAGATTCTTCTATTATATTTCAGTTCTGATTCAGGAGAAGAAACGTGACTGTTCTCCTTTCTTTTCTTTTCTTTTTTATTAACAAATAAAATGTCTTGATTTAAGAAAATACGTCCTCCTGGGAAGCTTGTTTAATTTAACTCTGCTTAATACATAGCCCAAATCTCACCTTCATATACTTAGATATGAAGTATAAAAGGTGCCTTTTATATTGAAATTTTATTTTTCCTGCTTGCCGTAAATTATGTTTATAACTTTCTCTGTCACTTCTTGCAATATGTCAACATTTTGGCTCTAAGATGGAGACTAACAGTGGCCATTAGAAAGACAAACCTCAGAACAGTAGATGCTTCCTAACGTCTCCTGTCTTCTCTCCTCTTCCACATGTGAGTCACAGAATGGAGAGAAAGGCAGACATTGTATTTTTAGCATTTCTGGAATCCCCTATCCTTAAATTCCTTTTGTTTAAACTTTTCTTTGTATTATATAGCTATTTCCCACACAATATGGCAAAAGGGTAACATTTTTAAAATTAGCATTGAAAAATATGTTTCAAAAGCATTGAAATAGCTAATTCATCATCTTAGCTCTGGAATGTTAATGGCTGCAAACAACACAGTTTACCACCATCTGTCTCCCTTGTCTCTCCCGTTCCACTCTGTCTCACAGATGATGTGAATAGCAGTTTTAATAAAAGTCAGGCTATCCACATACTATCTAGTCATGTTCCTTGGTTTTTGATGATACAGAGACAAAACCTACCTAAAATAAATATTCAGTGTCATTTTTTATAAGTCAGTAACCTTCAGACAAGCAGGAATTATTTTTCATCAGTTCAGATAAGGTAGACTTCTCAAAGTCCATCAATTTAATTAGCACATGGTAAACTGAATAGTGCAACTCCAGCACTCACAAACGTAAAACAAGTCTCACGGTCTTTAGTGGATGAGTTTTTCATCTCCTGAGAACGATATGGTTTCATTTATTCAGAAACTTTAATAATATTTATAGGACTTTTAAATATCAGTGTGGTTGTAACATATCTGTTATAGGTATTTATTTCATTATCAATTACTAAAGAGAATTTTTGAAATTGTTTCTTTAGAGCTAGGGAGATAGCTCATAGATGAATCAGCGTCACTACCTCAGACATAAATGCCAGGTGTCTGTCATTTCCGTGCTCAGTTAGTGAATCAGGGTTGTTGGAACAAGTCCTGGTGAGGTAGAATAAATAGCCAATACAGAGATCGAAAACTTCAGTGAGAGATCATACCTTAAAAAAGGAAGTGGAGAGCCATGGAAGAAGACAAGCAATGACAACCTGTATTTTCCATATATATGTGCAGACATGTGCAGCATGCACAGTCCCATGTATGTGTGCCCGTATACATGTGAACAGGTATACACAACAGCTCACCTACCGTACACAAACACACACACACACACACACACACACACACAGAGACAGACAGAGAGAGAGAGAGAGAGAGAGAGAGAGAGAGAGAGAGAGAGAGAGAAAGAGAGAGAGAGAGATTATTTTTAGTCACATTTTATTGATTTTTGAAAGGCAATTGATCACAGAATATTGATTTTATGCTAGTGAATTTCTTAGCCCCATGATGAATTCTAAGAATTATATGTGGCTTATTTTGGATATTAACTTTGAATCTCTCAACATTGTTTGTACTGCTTGAGTTTTCAAGTGGGAAAAAATCTCTTTTCATTCTTATATTAAGCTTATTTTAAAAATAATTATGAAGGTCTAAAATTTTAATTAAGTTTCCCATGTATCTGTGAACCTAATTACCTATTTCTTGTTTTAATTTATTGTGACAGCATGAACTAACTGGCATTCTAATTTTACTAAGGTTTAACATAACATGGCCATGGTATGATTTTTTATATATTACAAGATTTAGCATAAAACTCTTTTAGGTAGTGAATTAACTGTTCTTATGAGACAGTAACCTGCAAATTTTCTTGAAGTGGTATACTTCTCAAGGCTTTTGTTATTTTACTATAGTTTGTCTTCTACTGTTACTCTTTGAAAATTTATATAAGGGACTAGAATTATTTAGCCTTTAAATGAAGACATGAGTCTGAAATTGAACTGAGAAATTTGAAAATGTTATTAGATATCATTGATAAAATCTTTTATGCCTCAAGTCTTTGGGGGGATGTTACACTTTTCAGGGATTAGTTATTTTAATTAGATGTGCTACATGCTGTCTCAGTGTTAAGGAGATGCTGTTTACTATTTGTTTAATCTCTACAAAAGTGATGCCTGCCTCATTCCCCATTTTCTGAATCTCTGTGTCTGTGTCTCTGTCTGTCTGTCTGTTCTCTCTCTCTCTCTCTCTCTCTCTCTCTCTCTCTCTCTCTCTCTCTCTCTCTCTCTCTCTGTGTGTGTGTGTGTGTGTGTCTTAGTTTGGGTTTTATTGCTGTGAAGAGACACCATGACAATGGCAACTCTTATAAAGGAAAACATTTAATGAGGTGGCTTACAGTTCAGAGGTTTAATCCATTATCATCATGGTGACATACAGGCAGGCATGGTGCTAGAGAGGGAGCTTAGAGTCCTGCATCTTGATCTACAGGCAGCAAGGAGACACTGTCCCACTGGGTATGGCTTGAGTATATATGAGACCTCAAAGCCCGCCCCCACAGTGACACACTTCTTCCAACAAGGCCACACCTCCTAATAGTGCTACTCCCTATGGGCCAAGCATTCAAACATGTGAGTCTATCGGGTCCATTCCTATTCAAACCACCACAGCATCTGTGTGGAAAACAGAGATAATGCCTTCCTCCACCTTATTTTTTTGAAGCAAGTTCTCTCATTTGAACTAGAGGTCACTGATTCACCTAGTTTTGGTGGCCAGCAGGTCCTAAGGCTCTTCTTTTCTCTACCTTCCCAGTGCTGGGGTTATAGATGTATGACAGGTGTGGCTTTTTGATTTTGTCACTTGTTTTATTTTTCTTTTGTTTACATTGTCATTGTTAGTATTTAAAATGAGTACTAATGGACAAAATCAGGCTTTTATAACAAACCCTCTACCCTCTGAACTATGTTTCCTAACCCTGCTTTGCTCTCTTTACCAGTTTCATCTAGAAGTGTCAATGATACTTTCATGCACAGCTTATATTTGGCCTTTTGGAGTGACTCCTTTGTTTTGTATAGCAACATCTTTTCTGTTTGATATTTTCCAGTTTTTACCTTTGATTTTCATTTTCTTTTCTTTTCTCTAGCTCCTTGAGGTGACTAGTTCTATACAGGCTTTGTACGTCCTTAAAAAGCATGTAAAGTTTTAATATGGCTTATAATTACCACATATCAACAATACCCAATTGTCAATAAATATGACAAATCATAATGCATGCCCTCCCAGTTCCAGAATCTTCTGACTATTGTTCAGTTGCTTATGCATTATTTTTATTCTTTTTATTGATTTCTCATTAGCATATAAGGTAATGGGCTTCATATATATGTTAATATACATATATAGGCTAAATTTCTAAATGTTTTGCCTCTTTCACTATCTGGACCCAGCCCCAAGCTAAGCAAACTGCCAAATTTCTCACAATGGCAAAAAATATTACATTTTCATATTCTGTTCCCAGATGAGTCTTCCCATTCTGGCAGAAAAGACCCTCCCAAAAACATCTTCTGCACCAATTAAGGATCAGAGGGATTCTTCATATAGAAACGCCCACAATTATCCGCTCTGATCCCTAGTGTGTACACTATTTCAGCAACAAATCTTCCTACATGTGTTACCTTACTTTTTACAGTGCCCCAGATGCTTACTTTTGATGTGCATGTGTGTGCACACATGTCCATATGTGTGATGGAGGAACTTTCCAGTGTCATCACCCTGTCTGTCATATTTGGAAATACATGCTGAAGTATTTAGCCTAGATTTTAGATCTAGGCTAAAGTCATGTTCCCCTAGTGTTTTATTGGTGCTAATGACAAATGGCCATGGATAGCATTAATAAAGAAAGAACACCTTAAATTAATCTCACTTTGTGAACTTCTTACACTATCATGATGATGAGGTTTTGAATTGGAAATCTACAAGTAGTTCAGCATCAGCAGACCCTAAGAACATTTTTCTCTTTGCTCTAGCCCTATGTAACATTTCCCAAAATCCATGGGATTTGAGGGATTAAAATCTGTAGGTTTTATTTTGGTGCCACTTTCATACATTAGATTGGATCCACAAATCCAAATGTTCCTGAAGAAAATTCTTTCCCTGGGATGACTTGCTCTAGGTATTCTGGTTTTCATATAATCTTCCATTCAGTGGCATTCTCAAACCTCAACTGAATTTTTCCAGGTTTGCAGAAGGACAATAGTGTCAAAGCATATCCGCTCCCAGTTTATCTGTTAGCAGGCTAACAGTTTGTATTAATGGCAAATTGTTTTTAGTCATTTGCTTGTTTGAGACAAGTTATGATTATGTAGCTGAGGCTGACCTTTAATGCAGGATTTGCTTTCCTTTGTCTCTCCTTTGCCAGTCTTGGGATTAGTAGTCTGTACCACCACACTAATTTTGATGTTATAATTCTTTAATATCATGTCAGCCTTAGGAGCACTAAATTCTTAATTATACTTAATAATGCTGTTTTCGGTGCAAAGGTATATTCCTCGCTGTACCTCGCCAACCATACAGAAGCAAGTGGAACTGACAGCGTACCATGAAGGCACCATGACATTGGAGGCAATTCTAAAAGGATGGCCCATAGCACCCACCCCAGGGCCTGGATTTGGGACATGGTTCTTGACACATAAATCTGTCATCATCGTGCATTCATTTGAGAAATAACTGAACTTCTCCCATGTCATGGAAACACAGGCTGAAATAAGCCAAGACAGCTATTGCCCAAATAGCCCTACCCTCAATGTGGCGAGCAGGCAAAAACAAAAACAAAAACAAAAAAAAAACAGAAGTACAATTCTCTGTATAATATTATGTAATGATTTGAAAGATAAAGAAACACTACAAAGAGAAATATATATATATATATATATATATATATATATATATATATATAAAGATGTTAGTTAGTAAATTGCTATTTTCAGTGGGTATGTTCAGAAAGTTCAGTAGGAAGCATATGACAGAAGATAGAACATGGGATAAGGCAGCCCAAAGACAAGTAAATGAATGCTGATCGTAAAGTCTCTTCTATGACATAAAATGTTTAAAGTTAACTCAAATATCAGCCAATTTTAGGTAGGAAGAATCTTAGTAAAGAGGATTATACTAAATAGATTTTAGGGGGATAGGAAATCAAGAAAGCTATCAGTTAAGCAATCCACTAGAGCAGTGGTTCTCAACCTTCCTAATTCTGTGACCCTTTAATATAATTCCTCATGTTGGGGTGACCACCAATCATAAAATTATATTTATTGTTAACTCATAACTGTAATTTTGCTGTTGCTATGAATCGTAATATAAATATTCGATATACAGGATGGTCTTAGGTGACCCTTGTGAAAGGGGTCCCTTGGACCCCCAAAGGGGTCATGACTCACAGGTTGAAATCTATTGCACTAGAGATATGATGTTAGATTTATCACTCAACAGCAAAAGATATAAGAAATGATAGGTTTAAGGGGCACACTTTACCTTGAGGTGTCACTGACGTGGCTTCTGGGAGAGTGAGAATCACTTACGTTTGGGGATATAGTCACATCCAGTCTCATATAGGAGGCTCTGAATGAACTCAGTAGATTAATTAGTTAATTACTTTTAAAAGGAGGTCATGAAGTTGGTAGGGGGATGTGATGGAGTTCCTGGGAGAGTTGGAAGCAGAGAGTTACAATCGAGAAAGATGGTAAATATACACAAAATTCTCAAAGAAAATGAAAGGCACATTTTGTAAACTGTTTTCAAAGATGAATAAACAATAAAGTACATCATATTTGAAACAGATTTTACCCTGGAATGAAGAGACCATGTTGAATAATTAAAGAAAAATTTATTCCTGTGACTCCATTATTGTGCATTTTAGAAGATTCTGAAGAATACAGAACCTGAAGTAATGAGGTGGTCAGTTGAAGCAAGGGCAGAGTGAACTTTGAAGAGATGGCATTAGAATGAAAAATAAGGTGTCTATTTAAAATCCAAAGTTATATATATATATATATATATATATATATATATATATATATATATATATAAAAAACTACTCATGGCTCTCAAGCTTGATATGTTTCTTCACACTAGAAAAAGTCATGTAAACTAAAAGGAAAGGCAGTGTCAGCAAGGCTGAAACAAATGGAGGAGTTGAATGGAACCATTGCCTAAATTCTAGTTGTAGGCAAGGGGACCTCTAACAGAAAAAAAAAAAAACCCAAAGATAATAAAGCACAGACAAAAACGGAGCAATGATTGGCCTGTGATGGTGTTATGCTTTGAATGCTTCGTGAATGATAATGTGGTAAAGGCGTACTCAGGTACTGTTGGAAAACAATAAAATTTTGGGGAGATGGGACCTGGCCATAGGCTTTAGGTAATCTAATCAGGCTTGTGTGCTCAAAAGGATTAAACAATCTGAAACTCTTTTTCCATATTTCCTGTAGTTTGCTCTATGGTTGCCATGGGCACACCCACTAGAAACCGAAACAGTGGGCTAATTGAACTAGATCTGAAACCTCCAAAATTGTGAACCAAAGTAAATTCTTATCTTTCTAACTTAACTACCTAAGGCATTTCATTAAGGGAAAATTAATTAACATAAACGCTGACTCCCATGGATGTAGGAAAAATTTTATACATATCCAATTATGAAAATTTATGTTCCTGAAAAGAATCTAAACTTTGAACGGCCTAAGATTTATTTTCCATGATAATAAAGACCAAAAAAAAAAGCAATTTGAAGCATCCTATAATAAAATAGAAATATTTTAAGATGGAATTTGACTGTGAATGATGACTGTACGCAAAATAAAAATTACAGAGAGGTAACAAAGCATGTCTATATGAAATAATTTGTTCTAATAAGTGACTTTCAGGGAACAAAACTAAATTATACAACTAGTACAAATGAGATATGGAAAACCTACTTAAGAAATACTGTGTTTCATGCTTATGGGGTATGACAAACTAGGGTTGGGATAAACCTTGAATTATTCACTTCAGCCTCGGTGTTTCCTCTTTATAAATATGGCAATTATATTAACCACCTCTCATGATGACATAGTGCTATGGTTTCATTCCATATGTATCTCATTTCAATTTAATGATTCCTCTGGGGAAGCACGGAAATTTCTGAACTATAGACCAAAGAAGAATTGATTCATGTATTTATTGATAAGGCAGCTTCTGCTATCCAGAAACTGAGAAGAATGCAGTACAAAACTGTGTATTGATCTCAGATGCAGTACTAGAAGTAATAATATATTGGGGTAGATGGAGCTGGTCTTCTGATCCTGAAATAAACTTGGCTTGTTTGAATTCATGTTTATATTGAAGGAGCAATCAATAACTTATGTCAAAGTGGATGGTGTGCAGAGGGAAGCAATTAATAAACCTGTGTGTGTCAAGATTGAAGCCCTCTGATGCAACATGTTATCAGAGAGAGAAATGCAGTTACACATTTAAATGAGATCCTCGAAGGACAGATTGTATTTGCTTCCTCACTCCCATAAGGTTGGTAAAGGTTAAAGATATAATCTAACGTCTCACTACACAGATACAAATAAAATGGTTATAGATATATAAAGTGTTTGATATATAAACAAGATGAATAAAATATGGTTCTTCATTAAAGCCTTTGGGTAAATATTTGGCTGTTTGTGTGACCTTAGGGAGACACTGAAAATTAGGTGAAGAAATATGGTCTAATAGAAGCCAGTTAGGTTTATTGAATAACATCAGAGAAATAAGTGTGTGGCAAGGTGAGCATTCAACCATGAATCCATTGCAGAAGATGACAAGGAGTAGTAGATTGGAAGTAGGTGCTGAGCCAAGTGCTGTGTCAAAATCAGGGCAGAAATCAGGAATAAAAGAATATCCAAATTAAGAAAGAATAACTCACCAATCAAAATTGTAGGTCCCGGAAACCATTGCAGCCTGTAGGAGAACATGTCAGCAGTGTGGTGGTGCCAGCCAGTTCTAAGATGATTCAGGTGGTGGAGAGGACAAAGGTGTGATTCTGCAGACATCTCTGTAGAGGTGGGCATGGGGAGGAGAGCAGAACTGAGTAATTGCAGGGAATAAGCAAAAGTCCTTTTAGTTTGTGTTCTAGACAACGGGAGAGGAAGCTCCACATTTGGACAAGGGGAAAAAATGGGAACTGGTCTTGAGATGATCAATGAAAGAAATCACACACTATGTAGATGTGGTTGTGATCCATCAATTTACCATGACCTGGAAGGAATCGGATGCTCAAAGAGCAGATTCTCAGGACTTTATAGCATCTGTTACTTCAAAGGAACACAAAGAGTTATCTGTTGAACTGAATTCAATGTAATGGTGAGGATCGATGTCCAAAAAGCTAGTTTAACAAGAGGAGTGCAGGAATAAAACGTACAAAATAGAGTGGAGGAAAGAACCCTAATGGCAGGACTGAAGAAGAATGCAATTGTTTTTTGTTGTTGTTGTTGTTGTTGTTACCTTTAGGGTATTTTTGAAACTGTAACAAGAGACTAAACTCCCATCAGATTCTTCTCTTGAATCACAAAAAAAAATCATCCTCTATTGAAAAACCTTCTGGGGTTGATTTATGTCAAGATGTACTCCGAAATTATATTTTCTACTTACTATATTTGAAAGCAAATTGCTTATTTTGCCTGTTATCAAAAAATACTTTCTACTTCCATTATTCTAATTTCTGGATGTTGCACTCCTTGTGCTGTTTCCCCCGATGTCATTTCAGTAATTTCCTGACTCATAAAGGAAAGGAACTCCAGCCGTGCTCTTAGATCCAAGAGCACATGCTCTTAATGTCTAAAAAATGGCTACAAAATCGGGTTTTCGGGAGGGTTGAATCCCAGACTTTAAAAGCACTCATATACCTCACATCAATGCTTTGCAAAGCCTCCAAACTCTTTGGAGCAGCCACGAATCTAGGAAGCTCAAACGTGGAAGATGAAAACACATAGTAATCTTTATAAATATGTGCCAATCATGAAACTGTTAAATTTCAGTGGCTAAAGGCAATGATTAAGGGGAAAACGGAAGGGCAGATAGTGTGAAGAGAGGTCATTTCTAGAAGCAATGAAGCCGTAAGTTATAAATCTAAATTAAAAATTGCATATATTAAAGTCGGTCAAACTTCTCTTTGTAATCCAGGGGAAAAAAAGAAAACTTAGAGAGATCTTCAAATTGAATGATTATGGATCAGATAGAAATTGAAATGTATAGATAGAAATTGATAGCATTGTTTGCCCTGGATAAAATTACATCAACTTGACTCAAGCTAGAGTCACCTGAAAAGAGGGAGCTTCAATTGAGAAAATGTCTCCATAATATCCAGCTTTAAGGCATTTTCTTAATTAGTGATTGATGGGTGAGGGCCCAGACTGTTTTGGATGGTGTCATCCCCTGGTTGGTGGTCCTCAGTTCTATAAAAATGTAGATTGAGCAAGCCAAGCCAAGCAAGCCAGAAAACTTACAATTGGATTATCCATAGATTCTGATCATTTTAAAATCTGTTACATGTACAAAATTTAGAGTTACAGCTAAAAAGCCACAGGGCACGTGGAAGGGAAATCTGAAGTGACTTCATCTGTCAAAAGGAAAATAGAAAACCAGGAGCAACAAAATAGAAAACTAAAAATAAACAGAAAAAATATAGCCATGGCAGACTTAAAATATCAATAAATATATTATCTGATGTAAGTGGATAAAATATCATTTTTTCAAGAAGCAGAGATTTCCAAACTATGTAAAAATCTCTGTAGCTGAAGTTTTCCTGTGTCCAACCTGGTCCGCAGTTGCTCAGACCCAAGTAAACACATAAAGGCTTACATTAATTAAAACTGCTCAGCCATTAGCTCAGGGCTACGACTGCCAGCTCTTACATTTAAACTCAGCCCATTTCTGTTAATCCATATGTTGCCATGTGTTCCGTGGCGTTACCTGTGTGCCATTACATGGTGCTCCCTGGGTGCTGGGCTGGCATCTCCTCACAGCCTTCGTCTTCCCAGAATTCTCTTTGTCTGCTTATCCTGCCTATACTACTTGCCTGGCTACTGGCCAATCAGTGTTTTATTAAACCAGTGTACAAAAGCATTAATCCACAGCAGATCTTGAACTTAAATAAATGTTATTTATAAATAATATACCATAAACTTTAAGAACATCAACAGTCAAAAGAAAAAGGATAGAAAATGGATTTATTATCCTTACCACTAATTAAAATAAGGAAGGAGGCCTGGAAGGACATGGCTGGGCCACTGGAGGTTCTTCATATGGAAGGAATTAGTATAGTTTTGTGCGACTCCAGCTAGTCTCTCAGAGATAAGTGTCATCAAAGGTGAGTCTGGTGTCTTCCTATTCATGAGACCTCTCTTGCATGCACTTGAGCCATGGTGTTATCTGCCATTTTACCCTCAGCACAGGCTGAACCAATGAGACTGCCCTCATCACTTCTGAAGTTGCCTATTCATTTTAGTGCTCTTCATTTAACATCTTCCCAATTATTAAGAATGTTGACCTTGTAGCTAGTTGTGGTCCAGTGAAAGTCGTTTAACTTCTCTGGATCCCAGATTTCTCAGCTGCAACATGAATTTAAAAGGTGCTTCTTTGGGGAGGGTGTTTTAAGGAATTAAATGATGTGAGTAAGGCCCTGGCACACTTCTCAGAATTCAGCTCCATGGTAACTATTTATGGTTTCATATTTCACTGTGTAGTTTCTACTTTCAGACTGTATGTTTCCCACTTTCTCTCTTAGCCACTCATGGAACTGCCTAGGACATCTCAACTGTTCTTCATTATCAGTCTTGAATGACCTGATTGGTCCTTTATCTTTTATTCTTGATTTCTATAGCATTCATGTTAGGGGGATGGCAGCCTGAATATATATTGTGCCAATAGATCAACCATCCTGAACCTGGTTATTTTCTTCAGAGGTGTCAATTAGTGACTTAGATGTTTTGATTTGTTGTACTGAGGGCCAATCAAGATAAGGAGCATCAGCTTATTCTCTAGGTCAGTTGGGGTCACAGCAAAGCCATCTTTCACAGTTCCAGATGTGCTGTACTCTTGACCATTGGTTTACTACGTGAGCAGAAGAGCTGGAGTGAGAGGAGTGAACTGTATTACAAAACCAAGCCACAGAGCTGTGTGCTCTGTCCCACCAACCACATCATCCTAATATTTAAGGACAGGGCACCTCTCAACGGATACCTTGGATGTGATCCGAGAACAATATAGACGAGGTTAGATGGCAACAACAAGAACAAAAGCCTTAGACAAAGCAGCATACGTCAGGACCTTCAACATAACTTATTTTGGTGTTGCTCTCGTTCTAAATCATTTTAAAGAACAGAAGACTAAGACATTGTTACCTTTCATAGTTTCTCAGTTGATCCTTTGTAAGAGGTTCCAACGAGCATGCACTTGACACTTTCCTTCTCAGGCCAGTTTCATACACACAGCCTGGAATATACACACAAAGGTCTTCAGTTAATATCACAGATGTGTGCTGTCATTTGTCATGATTTGTCTTTCTTGATTATTTTAACCAGAAAACCTAAAGGAAACTTTTCATTGAATTAAGTTTAATTGAAGATTTTGAATTATAGCCACGAAAGGACAGATTTCAGCAAACCATTTAAAGACTCTCAGATCTCTCATCACCTCCTGAATTCTAATTAGGCAAATAGAAATTGGTTTCTCTGTCAGAGCACTCTGCCCCAAAGACAAAACTCCACCACTAAAATTAAAAGGAACAAACGTCAGCAAATCTGAGACATCAGGGTTTATAGTAAGAAAAAAATTTCTTCATTAAAGGAACGGTAATTTTCATGTTCTGTGTTTATCGCCCACCAAAGAAAATAATGAGAACTATTTTTCAAAGGTAGAGAATAAAGATGTCTATCCGTGAATGTTATGTATATGTACATATATACATATGCGATTTGATCAAGTTACAAGCTTTTTCTCTTAGATATACTAGTGAAGTTTATTATGATAAAAAAGTGAAAATTGGACAGTTCTTCATTTGCCAGTGATCCTCAATATTGTGTTTTGTTTTTGCTTTGCTTTTCATTACACTTATGTCCGTGCTGTTTTATCATTCATCCATTAAATCGATGGTTAGTGACCTTTGGGAAGTGGGATGTCAAATTTTAAATCTTCCATTTTTAAATCGAATTCATGAGCCAGCTACGTTAACAGTAAGGAGATCTCTAAATGAAATGTTAATTATTGTATCTAAGCCAGCATGTGCTAAGAGAATTACTTAGGAAGTTTGTGTGCTTTTTTGTGGCTTGTTTGAATGAAATGAGAATAAGGATGATGCCCAGGATCCTTGATGATCTTTTTCTGGGTTGCAGAATTAATCCACCTCTTGTAGGAGTTTGGTAGGGGTCAGACTTGGTTCCGATATTTCCAGGCAACTGTATGAGCAGAGAGCCGTGGTTATTCTTACTGGAAGCAGAGGCCATTTCCATATTCATTTCTGTCTTTGCGTCTCTCATGCCTGTTGCACAGGAGTAGTCCATGATAGTGACTCCATAAATAAATCTGGCTTGGAGATACCTTCTTTAAGTATGTTTCATATTATCATAGGGTCATGTTGAATACTATTCTCTCCTTCACTGTGAGCTCCTGCTTGTAGCCCTTCTCCCACAAACATATGCATGAGGTCATCTAACATGACCTTCATTATATGACCTGTGTTTTGTCTACTCTAAAATTTCTCATGATTTGTCCTTAATATCGAGAAAAGCATAATCCTTCAAAATTCTAAAGGTGCCATGCACGTTTTAGCTCTCCACTTTTATACCAGTTTTGAGACTTCCTGATCAGACTACCTCACAAATATTTTTAGAGCCCCTTTTATGTTTTTATGCTATGTATAAATTTTATGACACTTCATACATTTTATGAGGACAAACGGGCAATGAACACACTCAGATCTGATCATTTATCTTCCCGGCTATGCTCTGTCTAGCACAATGCCATCCACATATGTATTCGGTGAGTGGCTTATGCAAGAGCTGACCAGATAGAAGAAATCCATATCCAAAAATAGAACTGAAGGGCAACTGAAATGATACAATACTTGTTTGGAGTCAGTAAATACGAACAGTGATTTAGAAACTTTTGCATGGAAATATTACCCAGTGGTGATGAAGGACAGATAGGCATAACTCCATAAATACCACCTTGCTTTGAACTGAGTTAAAGGACATAACTATTAAGTTAGCCACTCACTGCTTCTGGAGCAACAGAAGGTTGAGATTTAAGAGTTGATTTCATCAGCAGGATTTGGTAGTGCATGCCTTTAATCCCAGAACTTGGGAAGTAGAGGCAGGCAGATCTCTGAGTTCCAAGCCAGCCTAGTCTACAAAGCAAGTTCCAGGACAGCCAGGACTACACAGAGAAATCCTGTCTTGCAAACAAAACAAACAAAAAACAAAAACCAACAAAAAGAAATAAGAATTAAAAAATTAGTTATTAAATTTTCATAAGAAAATTCTTTACCATATATATGACTACATTAGCAATTATTTAAAACCAACATAAAGGAGTTGTTGCTTATGGTTTTAATGAAACAATATCTCAGGAACAATGGCTAACTCAGGACATGTCCAAGTCAACATAACATTTTATTATGTATTTTTATTTGTTTAAAAATTCTCTACTAATGTTATTTACAAAAAATGGTTTAACAAGAAAATGTATCCCTATCACCTAATAATTCATGTCTAATACATAAACTAGAGATATCCTGTATACTTTCCAGCTATATGTGATTAAGAAGTAAGTTGGGTCTTTCCTTTCTGCTCCTTCCTTCCGTTTCTCTCTCTCTCCCTCTAAGCGCCCCCAATAAAGCTCA
Source organism: Peromyscus eremicus (assembly GCF_949786415.1). Lineage (NCBI taxonomy): Eukaryota > Metazoa > Chordata > Mammalia > Rodentia > Cricetidae > Peromyscus > Peromyscus eremicus. The sequence goes on from NC_081434.1 coordinate 29,589,865, forward strand.
AAAAAAAAAAGAAGTAAGTTGGAATGTTTAATAAGTCCAAGAACCATGCTATTCACTGGTCCAAAGTCAACTATACAGAGAAAATGAACAAATATTGTACACCATTTTCATTGCCATATAGTTTTTCAGTAATTTGTAAACGTGAATATCAGTTGAGACTCTGGGTCATGGGGCTGCACTGGAGGCTATCTTGTTTGCAAAAACATTAATTTAGAAGGTAAATATACCAATGAATATGGAGTTTGGAAACTGAAATGATCCTTTACTTCTAAAGCCTTGTTTCATTTCAGGAACAGAATTAAGATCAGTGTCTATCACCTTTCGTTTAGTGATGGAGGGTAAGGGTTCATATGATTCATGTGATGCCCCTATTCACACTCACTGCAAATTACTCATGAATCAACAGGGTTAGCTTCTAAATAGGGAATCATTGCCTCTCTTCACCTTTAGGGGTATACAGTTCCCATTTTGAGGGATTTATAATAATGCACCATTAATACTAAGAATGATATTTCAAACCCTATAGGTGATGAGTACAGACTCACAGTAATCCTAAGAAGGTTTCTTAACCTTTGCAAAGTCAAGGCTTAGAAAGGTTAAGCAAACAGATGTTACATAGCTCATGTCACAACCAGAACTTAAACTCAGCATATTTAGTACCAAGTCTACACAATTAACCTTAGTGATTCTTCTACTCCCTAAAAGTTTTCAGACATATCCAGCTGTCATTAACCTAGAAATATCAAATCAGCTCCTCATCTAATATTATACACAGATTATTTTGCATCTATGTTATCATAAGCATTGATCAGAGTGGCCAGTCATTCTGAGAAGTACAAGCATGGAACACAGATTAATTGTATTATAAAATTAGTGTTTCCAGAACATTCATTTCAGTGAGAAGAGACAAATCCTAAAAATAAATAATAAATGAATAAAAATTCAAGCAGGGCATAGGAGAAGACAAGAGTACTAGGGGATGCATTTTAGACAAGAGAAGGTGGTTGAGGAACTTAGGAAAGCAACATTTAATTCAACTACTAAGCAATGTAAACAAGAGAACAGGCCTTGGCATTATCCAACAAGTGACAAGTAGCATGTCTGAGACAGGCTGGAGATATTAGCTCTTGGTTAGAGCACTTGCTTCACAAGTACATGTCCCTCACTGCAATCCTAAGTAATATAGAAAAGATGTAATGATTCTATCATACAAAAGGAAGAATAATGTATTTAATGTTATAATTTTATACTTTGATCAATTTTAATTTGATGAACTATTGAGTTTTATAGTTTTATTAGGAGTAAAATGATTCAGACCATGAGTTTGTACTTAATATATTTGACTACATTTATTTAAAGTTTTACTTTAGTACTAAATGAAAACTCTGTTAACATGAAGAAGCAGTATTTCATGAAAAACATTCTGGGGAAAGAGATCTGGGTGTTTCTCAATGATTAAAATTGCATTCATTCTTAATAGGTGAAAATAAAAGTTGAAAAGAAAGAAATGTGTATGTATTATACATTACATTTGTTCTATATGGCATATGAATGTTACATAGTTGTAAACAAATCATATAAATCTAAAAAGTTACTTACAGACATAGTGTATACATGGTATATAATATCTGTATATATGAGGCATACATATATGTGTAGAATAGACATAGTATATGTGAGCATATGAAAGGCATGATCTGTAGTATGAATACATTGAAATTTTATGACATTTATTGTCATATTTTTCATTTACACATACATTTAACTCTAAGTGCCTCACAAAATACAATTTCAAAATCTCATGTGTAGATATGTGAGTCAGTGCACATGTGAGTGCAGGTACTAGCAGACTCTGAAAAGGGCATCAGATCTCCAGGAGCTGAAATTATAGGCTGTCATGGATTTCCTGGTGTGGGTACAGAAACCCAACTTAGGTCCTCTACAAAGCAGTTTGTATACTTCTATTCCCCATCCTAAAATAGCCCATCTTTCTTAATCTCATGTGTAAAATATTCAATTTACGTATTTAAGAACAGTACAATTCACACTCTGAAACAATTTAGACTTAAATTGTCTGTCCCTATTCTTTCTGCATTCCATTGGCTGCTTGAGGCTAGTTTCGTCTGAAAGATTCCCAAATGTCATTGTTTTGCTGGAAGAAGCAAGGGAGAAAGGGATGTCTTAAATTAATTCTTTAGACCATATTTATGCCAGATTTCTTTTCTTTTCATATCCTTTTCTGCCTCCGGTATTAGTGTGGTCCTTTAAACAAGGCCTGGAGCTATTCATTGCTAAATGATTCACCAATAAAGAATTTATTACATTTTTTACTAAAAAAAAAAATCTGGTTTAAGGAAAAAGACATTAGAAATTATCTTCTGTAATCTTGTATCATAGGAAAAAAAAACAAAAGCAAGCTTCGTAAACATTTTTAAATGGGTAAAAATTGCATCGAGCATTTTATTTTTGAAATTTATAATCCTTTAAATATAATTTCACCATTTCCTATCTTCCTGTTTCTCCCTCCAATGATGCACTTTATTTGAAAGATTTCCCCATGTTAAATCACTATGCTTTTAGATAAAACCAAATCTTCCTTTGATTTCTAACAAAGATATTTTCTTTGAGGTTATTCTGCTGGACTATTCTGTATCCTTTAGGCCACACTATTTATTATCAGACCTTCTTGGGACTGAATCCCCCATTTTGGCATGAACCTGCTTATGTTAGTTTAGGAAGAATCTTTTGTTTTCGGTGTCTCATCAAGCTATCTTCAGACAGAATCCTCTTAGGTCCCTTGAAACAGAATGTCTTCACCTGACCTTACCTGTGATACTTCCTTTCACTTTGCTTCATTGTGTTTAGAATTGAGGCCACCTCTAATCTGAGATCTCCTTTTTGTCCTAAATAAAATCTATTTTGGCATCTTTCTGCCTATCTCTGATCTTTCTTTGACAATTTTTTTTTGAGATTCTCCCTAAACAAAGCAGTTTGGTGGAAATACAGATAGTTTAAGTGTATATATTCTTAAGTTTAAATGACAAACACTTCTAAGTTTCTACTGTGTTATTTGCTATTTCAAAACATGTCCTCTTTTAAAATAATTATATTAATTTTTCTTTTAGATATTCTATGTTAAAAAGTCAACATATTAGAGGGACACCCGTACTCCAACCTGTTTTATATTGTTTTTGTTTCTGTCTTGTATTTTAAGCTGAACTCTGGTGAAGCATGGGTAGTTCCTTTCACATGTCTTGTACATATGCTCTGCTAAAGTTCTGTAAATGTATGTAATAGAAGTGTGCCACCAACATTTCAGCCCTCTGGACACTTTGTATACATTGATTGTTTACAGAATTGAGCTAGGCAACAAGAATTGAAAGAGTCTTGAAATCTTTACACAATTAAATTTCCTTGAGTTCCATGTCACCCAAAAAAGTCTCTCTGAAGGACCCATTTTAATCTCTTCCCCTGGGACTGATCAAGAAAAGCAAAAATAGAAACCTTGTGGAGTGCAGTGTTGATCTGAACTACAGACATTGTTTAAAAGAGAATGCCTGGAAATGGCTACATAGTACAATCATTCACCCAGACCAGATACACAATGCCAATTGTTTGCCTCAAAGTCCAGTGCTTTTTATAAAGTCCCATTTCCAGTGAATACATTCTCAAGAGAATGTCAGGTTATTTCTCTAAATGATAAGCATGTGGAATGTACTTGATTGTCAATGAAAGCTGATTTAAACTTTTTAACACAAACAATATAGTTAAAAATCATTAATGTTTAGGTCTATGTAGTAGTCAAATCTGATAGGACCAACAACTCTTTTCTTGAAAAAATTCATAAGCACAACATGGATATCGATCATATTTTGAGATATACCTTAAACATAAACTGTGGGCTTGCTGGCTGTAGAGTTTGTGAAGAAAATAATTATGAGTTGATAAGATGTCTCAGCTGTGCCTTGTGATCACAATAGGGATTCCTGAGTCCAAAGAAAGCATGTATCACCTACTCATTTTAATTTTAGTCTCATCTTTGGAGTTTGAGGGCTGTGTGTAGTAAAGAACACAGCAATACCATCATTGTTATCCTTTCCCTTTATTTTGCTGCTGTTCTAAAAAGAGCAACAACACTTTTCCAGTTGCTGCCAATTTCAAATCAGTACCAATTAGAGCAGCATCATTTTCATTCCAGCTTTTCTCAGTACCAGTCTGCTGTCCTTTTATTTTTGTTTTATGTTTTGAACACAGGTAAAACAAAAGTATAGAAGGAGAACACAAGACAGAAAAATTTAAGCAGGGAGTGGGAGGGAGATGGAGGAAATGAAGAGAGCTGAGGAAATTAATCCATATGAAGACCCGTATGAAGGGCATATAAAAAAGCCACAGGGAAACGAGTTTTAACCCAATTAAGTAATCTAATTGGGGCGATAGTAGAACACAGGTGTTGTGAGAGAAAGTGAAGAATAGTGGGTAGTGGTTTAAATGGTGATGGGAGTTGGGAAGCATGTAACGGGTGAGGAGCGGGTAGGGGAATGGACTAAGCAAAATAAAAGATGTAAGAAAAATTCTTATGGAGACTCAATATCATATATATATATATATATATATATATATATATATATATATATATATATATATGCGTGTGTGTGTGTGTGTGTGTGTGTGTGTGTGTGTGTGTGTGTGTGTGTATTTACCAATCTGCCAGGGAAAACCATGCCTACTGATGCAATCGTGACACACATGTTATGGGTATAGCCAACTACTTTCTGTTTAGATTTTTGGCCTACTAAACAGGAAAGAATTCAAACTCCATGCTGAAATACTTGCCAGAACCCCACCACTGGGAAGTCTACTGCCCTCAATCCATAGAATCCTGAGATTGAAGGCATGTGTCACTACGCCTGGCATCAGAATTCTTGGTTATAATAATAGCTACTGGCTCTGACTTTGTATACTTCTGATGTTCTTTCTTGTTCCATAGCCAAAGCATGCAGTACAAAAGGAATGTCTAGAGAATCCATTTCCAGTGAATTTTTAAGTGACAAGCGAGGTTATTCTGGATGATTCTGGGGCAATGCTGAAGCCCAGATCGGAAGAGTTAAAATGATTGTATCCACTGGAAGTAAACTACCCATTCAATCTTTGAAACCAACAGTCGATTACAAGTATATTAGCATAAATTTCTGATTTTAAAAGCAGTTGCACAGAAAAAAAAAACTGCATTGGAAAAATATCATAACATGGAATCACAAGATAAACTTTGCCAAATAAAGAGTCCAATCTTATATTCCCTAAGGCATAAACATATCTTAAACGCAACATCAAAAACAAAACTTTGATTCCTAGCCACAGAGTTTTATTTTTAATTTCTCTTTGGACAGCAGTTATGTACACACACAAACATATGTACAAGCATGCATACATGTACACACATACCCCCCCCACATACACACTTACTTGAGAGACTTCCCACAAGTCCTGAACATTAGTAAACTTGTCTTTTCAAACTCAGAAGTGGTGATGAGGGTGGTGGAGGGCGAGAGGAGACACTGAGCAGTTGATTAGGACTGCTAACTTATGGAAATGTTTGGCTAGAAATATGCTTGGGTTTGCAATGCAGTAGGTTCCAGTGTGGCATATGTCTTTACTACTTATACAAGTGATACTTTCAGAATACATGGAAAATATAGCCAAACGTGAAGAAAAAATAAGTGTCTGCACATTCTACTACATGTTACTACTTTGGTTCTTTTACTCTTTTTGCGAGTCATTTTCTCTATGCATGTATGTTGTCCAGACACGTGAGGGAATACAAGCACAGCCTTACATTGTCAGGTAGTCCCTCCTAAGGAATATGTTCTAGATACCTACCAATTTGGAAGGTGGCTTCAACAATGTCACACCTTTTTATTGTTTTATCTCTTTCTTGGACTTAACCCATTCCTGGATTAAAAGGGGGGGGGGAAGAAACTTCTCATAGCGGAAATGCTTCATGGGAAAAGAATGACCACAGTCATACATCAATGGATTGGTGTACACCTGCTGGAATGTCTACTCTTCAGGAACAGGAAGTACACTGAACCACAACGAAGCTTAGGGGAAGATGTGTGCATCCTTTAGGGTGGTGATCACTGCTCTGATACTCCAATGCTCGCCACATCGTAGTTATCAGAGAGCTTGATGCCACTGTAAAATGCAGTGTATTTTATTGGGAACTGGGATAAGTGTTAAACTCTTTATGCAATATTTAGACATTGTCAAAAGGCAAAAAGAAAAGACTGAGTTTTACTGAATAAACCACTCAAGGTCACAGGAGAGATTTGTGTCTGGAACCCAGATATCCCAACATCAAAATATGAGTTCAGATTTTTCTTATTTTGGGTTTCATGTATTACTCTTTATGTATAAAGGGAATCTACAAACAAAAGAGTAGTTGCTTACAAAATAAATATAACAAATTTAACATAAACTCACAAAATCACTATCCTTGAGGATGTATATTTCAAAAGTAAAAGAAAATTAATATAAATTACTGCCTTTGCTCCTACTACTAAGAGTTTCCAGGTCATTGGGGAATATGTTACAATGTTATTATGGGCTCTCAGACTTTTCTACTTTATTTCTTTGCCTACCAATCACTATAAGGTAAAGGACTTGTGCTCAAGCCAGGATGTATTGTCTGGCAGTTGGCCCAAAAGCAATAGAACCAAGAAATCACAAATTAAAATCTCCACAACTGTGGGCCAATATCAATCTTCCAAAGATGTTTACCTAAGATATTTTGTTACATTAATAAAGATCTGCCTAATAGAGGTAGAGGTATCTAATCCACCAGCTCTAATCTAGCTCCAGGCATTTATTTCCTGTGTCATGGTTTATCTCGCATCCTTTATGACACTTGCATCCCCATCAATCAGATTTTCCTCCAGAACTTTAGCTACCATCTGTTTATCCAATGAACCTTTCCTCCCTGCATAAGAAGTCCAGAGGTCCTTGGCGCATCGTAATTCCTTGAATCGTAAAATCAAGGAATCATGATTACATTATGCCATGAGTAAGATATTTAAGATAGGGTACTAAATTTTGTCACCATAAAATGTTTTTCTATCACCTATATCATAAATAGTACCTTTCATGAAACCAGTGTTTGAGTAACTGAAGAAAACTTTGCACTTAGAGAAGAAAATATTTTTCTTGCAAAAATAAAGGTATCCTATCCCAACATCATTTTGCTAGAAGGCTCAAGTGTCCCTGAGTCCTGAGCTAAAAAAGTCAAAAGGTATGTCATTTCCACACAACTGTGTACTTCAAGGCTGTGTAGTGGGAAGGACAGGATTGTTGCATTCACCAACATGTCACTGCTACCAAGATTGGAATGAAGTGCCCACTGACTTTTCTTTCTCAAAATAAAATAGAATCAAAGCCCAGGCTTTGAAGCAAAGACACCAGAGATTTCCAGTTTCCAACTGGAGAGCAGTTGCAAGCTAATTAGTCTTTTTGCTTGGATATCTTTAGAGCAGCTGAGAAATTAAGTATTCATGAAAGGGAAACGTTATCAATGATCAGAATCTCCAGTGTTAAAAGTTATTAGAAACACTAGATTGCTTTACGTGGTGGGAAGGATAATAAAATATTGTATTCTTTTTGGTCCAATACGTTCTGACATACTCATCCACAAACAAAGTAAGAAAAGAGAAGCATGAGGGATGAACTTCTACCTTACTTCAACTGCAGTTTTTCTCCTGTCCTTGTTCCCTAGAAATTGTTCATTAAGTGAGGAAATCTATGGGCATACGCAATCATTTGTTTTTTGTGTGATCAAGTGCAGGGGTGGGTCATATACAGGATCTGTCAAAGGAAGTACGTATTACAGGTGAACAATTACAAATTTCATGAAGATGTAGTAGTTTGCATTCATCCACAGTTGCTTTTGATGAGAGCCACAATTTTTATAGCTGCTTGCTACTAGGTAGGACTGATCCATAAAACGTACTTGTTTTCTTGTTTTTCTAAAAATTTTACTCTGCCTGAGTGCCCAATGATTTGAACATTTTTTAAACTCCGCCCAAGTTTAACACTGAACGTATCTATGGTATAATTTTATGAGCACCTGCAGTTATTTAGATAATGTTTTATGCTTTTAAAACAATGCAGAGACTTTAGATCTGTGCCAAATTTGCAGATGCAATAATGAATTGACTTCATTACTTCTAACAGTTTCATTTTGTAAATGCTCCCACTGCCTGTTCATACTGTTTAAAGCTGCAGCAAGAGAAGCTCTCTATAGATGTAACTAAAAGTAAAAACAGTTCAGACTAAACCACCATATGTTTAATTCCTGGTACTGTACCAGCTGACGTCATACACATCTTAAGTGTACTGCTCTGATGTGAACTGCACTATTCAGGGAGTGCATTCCTACAGACGATTTTATCTAATCCCTATGAGAGGAAGTCAAGATCTGGTGACAGATGGATTCATCGTTTTGATCTGCACAATCTCCGCACTTCTCAATGATGCACAGAAATCATTCCATGCACACTTAACCTCTCAGTGCTCAGTTGATTGCAAACAATTGCACAGCTCCTCCAGAATTCTCTCAGTCTAAGAGCATAATGTTTCTAACACATTTTCAGAAAATCCACGGCCTTTAGAAGATCAACTCCATGCTCTACTGATCTCTGAACATGTTTTCATTCTTCTCTTAACTCAGGTTGTGAAAAATGGAATTCTTATTCTCCAGAATTTTACTCTCTCTATACATTTTATTATTTATCATGTAATTTTCTAGCTTTCCATACCATGTTAGAGTAACATTTGATTACAGACTCTTAGCTTGTAACATGTTATTTCATGCTTTCTCCTGCTCTTCGTTCATCTCTGGGAGCAGCTGATATTAACAAACACAATCTGTTCCAGAGAACAAGGGTATCTTCCCAGGAATGTGGGGTTGAAAAGTTTGCTCTTCTGTGACGTTCATTTCTTTGGGTAGCTGTGGTAATAGCATCACTTTTCTTCCCCTCTGTCCTCTTTGCTCCCATTCCTCTCTTCCTCTGCTTCCTTGCATTTTCTCTACCCGTTGAGTCTTCCCACACTCCTTTTCTTTTCCTTTGTCTCTTCCTCTGCTTTCTCCTATTTTTATTTTCTCATCTTTTTTTGTTGTCTATATCATCTTACTATCCCTGTTTGCTTTTAATTGCTATATTAAAAGATATCTAGTGTCTTATCTTAATGGGAACATACTTTTGATTTTATATTTGCAAACTTCTTACTTGAGCACAGCGTCTACATCACTCCCACTCATTCATCCTTAAGACCTCCCGTTTCCAATTCTCACCTTTAAAAATTATTAACACATATGACTCTTACTCTGTTTTCATCCTCTCTACTGCAATATATGTGTGTATACATATGTATGAATGTGTATGTATACATATGTATGAATGTGTGTATATACATATGTATGGATGTGTGTATACATACATTTGTATGAATGTGTGTATTTGTGTATACATATGTATGGATATGTGTGTATACATTTGTATGAATGTGTGTGTATTTGTGTATACATATGTATGGATTGTGTGTGCATATGTATGAATATGTGTGTATATATGTATGAATTGTGTATGTACATATGTATAAGTGTGTGTGTGTGTGTGTGTGTGTGTGTGTGTGTGTGTGTGTGTGTGTGAACTGATTCCATCTAGTGTGCTGCTTTCATGTACATGTGTCTATCCTGGGCTGACCTCTTGAGATTGGACAATCTATGTGGGAGCTTTTCCCTGAGGAGATTGATACTTCCTTTCTCCACAGCCGTTGACTACTTGTAGCTCTTTATCTAGGCTTAGGAATATGTGGAATTTGCCCTGTCTACATTGGCATGTCAACTGGTGTTGTTATATCTTGTTATGACAGGCATATTGTTGTGATTTTATGGAAACACTTTTCTTGTCATGATTATAGGAAATTATCTAACAACAGCATTCTGGACCTATGGCTCTTACATTCTTTCCATTACATCTACTGCAATTTCCCCTGGGCTGTGGGTATGAAGGTTCCATTGCAGATGTATCAACTGGGGTAGGCAATTCCCAGTCACTTATTATCTGCATTTTGAGCAGCTGTGGATCTCTGTACTTAAGTACATATGTTATATAAAGAGGCACCTTTAATGAGGGGTAAGACCTATAATATATGTGGATATAATAACTTTTTAGAACACATTTAGAAACTACTGGTTTAGGACATAATAGTAAAAGGTCTACTCTAGGGCTATGACCTCTCCAGCCAAGGGTAGTTGGCTAGGTTTGTAGTACCAACACAAATCCCTTCCTATCAAGTGTGTATTCATTCTAATTAGACATCCTTGGGTCCCCCTTAAGATAAAAGCATCACTGTTGCTCCATTTTGGATATTTTCCTGGTCCCATCATTGGTCCACTAGTTTTAAAGCTAAGTAGGACTACCAATTGCTCTTCTTGCTTGGCATCTTGCATCACATCTTCTGATACAATGAGAGCCAATCTTCAAATAAGAGGCTTCAGGTCAGTTTCAGCTCAAGTTCCTTAAGACATTTGCTGGAAGTATGTAGTATCTTCAGGAATATGGCCTTACTTTTAACTTCTGAAAGACAACTAAGACCATTGTTAACAACTAGTGTATATATGTAAAATGAGACTCCTATATTCCTCTGACAAACAATTGAGGGGAGGATTTCCATGATGGGACTTGGGCTTTGTGAGATAATATCATGGGCTTTGGGGGGAAAAAGCATCACAATCCCTTATGGTATAACTCCATTTAAAACATATACAAATGTGTGTGTGTGTGTGTGTGTGTGTGTGTGTGCACATGCATGCACATGCAATATCTTTAATGTTATTTTATCTTCTCCCTCTGCATTACCCTCCCCGGTCCCCAGCTGAAGTACCTCCACATTTTCCCCATTATCCTCTTGAAAGCCCCTGTGTCATACCATCTCTCTAGAGCTCCTTCTCCTCCTCTCCTCTCAGCATCCTTCCCTACTTGGTTGTCTTCTGGGACACTTCAGGCTATATACTCAAATCTAGAAAATCAGGATTAGAATCCAAGTAAGAAAGAGCATGTGCTGTCCATTTTCTGGGTCTGGGTCAGTGCAATGTCTTATCAAATAAAATTTCAAATATTTGAAAACTTGACTTTATTACTTCCTTCTGTGGCATAGCCTACACGCTTGCATCATTAAAATTTGTCTGTGTATAATTTTAAAAAGCTGTCTCGTAGAATCAGTGGTCTTCTGGGAAAAAAAGACATAGAGCAGGTTGCTAAATATTATAGAAGAAAAAGGTTTCTAGTCAACCCTGTTGCTGAAACACCATTTATACAGCACCCACATTCAACAATTCATTACAGATATCAAGGCTCTTGTTATCTCTACTCATTTTTATATTGAGCACATAGTATATATTTTTGTATTTTTCATTTAAAATAATATGTCCAAGACACTAAAATTGGAGAATCAAGAATATGCAGAAACTTTAAACTAAACACACACACACACACACACACACACACACACACATCTTTATGCTAATGACAGATCTGAATCAGTAATGACATTTCCAACCTAAGACTTCCTTGGAGTCCAAGAAGCTCTGTCTGATAGCCCCTACATTCCAACTAATCCTTGGTAATGGACCTTTTATGTATAGAGAGAACATCCACTGCTTTGGAATAGAATAATTAAGAATGTGATTGTCATGCCTATCTGGATATAACACAGTTTCTGGTAAGTAAGCTTGTCCTAATGGAATTTTCTATCTTCCAACGATCTTCTCTACTTTCCAATGGCCTTCTTTACCTTAGTAGATGACTTGTTTGAATTATAAACTCTACAAGCAGAATCCTTATATGATCTCCACATTGCTTCCTTACGAGAGACCTATTCCATTCTGTTCATGCTTGTGTAAAAATAGTCTTCAGTGCAATATTTCAAACTCATTCTCTTAACCACTTCTATCACCAGCACCAACTCTGAACCACTTTATATCTATATTGTTAATTACTATTAACCTTTCCTCTTTTCTTTTGTCAACTATATATAACTTCATCCTTATTCTACTGAGCTGAATCTGTCAAAATCATCATTTTCAAAAATTAATTTAAGTGTCATATTTTTCTGCCAATGTCCTCATTGCCTGCCAGCTGAAACTCAAGCTATTTATCAAATATTAATGCTCAGATCACTAGTCTTCATTGGGAATTCTCATAATATAGTGGAAATACTGGCATTTGAGTTGAGAAATAATATATCAAAAAGCTTTGTTTTCTCATTCAAAGTGTGGGGGTAGTTCAACAAGGATACCAGATGTAGATAACTCAAGGACGTCTGTTGACTATTTGCTCCATCATTTTGGAAGCTTTAAATATCACTCTTGATGCCATTCTTCATCAGATTCACTTAGATTGGATTGGAGTTTTGCATAATTAGAAATTCAACATAAAAAGTTTTCTCCGTGGATGATACATATGATTTACATCCCAGTAATGCCAAGTACTATATTCTATGACCCACACAGTCATGCAGGCTTGCCAATCATTTTCTGAAAGCATAAAATGGTGTAATGGGATTTATTACTCTGACCCAATCAAAGGGCTATTATTGGAAACTGTTACCAGTTTTGAACTTCTGCAGCAATGGTAATACCTTAGCTATATATTCTTTGTTTGTTTGTTTGTTTGTTTTTGTTTTCTTCGAGACAGGGTTTCTCTATGTAGCTTTGCACCTTTCCTGGAACTCGCTTTGGAGACCAGGCTGGCCTCCAACTCACAGAGATCCGCTTGCCTCTGCCTCCTGAGTGCTGGGATTAAAGGCATGCGCCACCACAGCCCTGCCAGCTATATATTCTTTATACAAATACAAATGCAGAGAATGATCATCTGGGTTTCTGAAATCAGACTACAATTGAAATCTAGAGCTTCAAATTCCTATCTTCTGATCCTAAATCTCACCTCTGATGAAATGAATAATCCAAAACAGACCTGTCATTGCCTTTGTTCTGAAGCATTTCTCTCAGGCAGAGTTAACGGACTCTTCTGCATCTTCAGCATCCTATTACGACATGCTCAGCATGTCTGGAATGCCAATGATGACCTTGTATTTTAATTAGCTGCTTGCATGTCATTCGCCCAGACTAGACTTTAAATGCCTAAAGTATAGTACTGTATCCTTTATATATCTTTGTGTTCAACATACAGGCAGGATAGAGCTATGACACAGCTCAGGAGGTATGCAGTTCTTGATTAATAAAAACTTGTATTATTGATGTTACTGATTACATTTTTAAATGACCTTTCCATCTCCCATTGTATGTTTCCTCTATTCTATTATACATCTAAGCACATCTTGTGCCTATAGATGGATCCTGCAGTATTTAAAGCTCTTTCTGAAGCATTTGATATTCATAACCTCACTAGGAAGCAGACAGAGCTGATATCATTTGTCTCAGTTTAGAGATGAGGGCACTGGCATTTAGAAGAAAGAAAACAAAGCTCTGATGACATAAAACAAGACCTTAACCCAGATATTCCAGCCACTGGAGGTGCAAATGTGATGAACTCTAGCTTGTATCCATCTACCACAAATAGGCAAGAGAAAATTAAGATTCTACTATGAAGTAACTCTCAATAAAGAAAGAAATACAAAATAACATGGGGTGGATCACTGTGGATAATATTCTATTTATGAATGATGAAGACTGTTCTGAGGTATGTTTTTAGAATTGGTTGAGTGATCAGTTGAAGATGTTCAGATAGCAGGAGCCCCAAAAGGACATGAACATGAAGGCAAGGAGAACAGCAAGAAGGTTTTTAAGGCCACTATTCTGTTTAGCGTGTTCCATAAACTTGTCCAAGCCTAAAGGATTTTCCCCAAACTGAACTGGTCCGTCTCAGGCTCTCTCAACCAGAATGCTTCTTATCAGGAACAAATTGTTGGTCTTTATACTGGTTTCTAAGTCACCACCATCATGTCTTTGTTCAGATTTTTACTGGGCCTAGAAAGACACTGAACCATTTATCTTTCCATGTCTCCAGGCCTGATCACAATCATTGTAAAGTCCATAAAAATCCGCAAATCCACTGTTCTTATACTTGGATTAGTTGAAGATCCTTGGTCATACTGAACTCCATTGGAAGTCTGAGTATTGAACATAGCAAGAGCAACAACTTTGCTGATACCCCATATTTCTTTTCTCTGAAGACTTGCCCTTTTATGAGCTGCTGCTCCAGAATTCAGTCCTGCTATCTGCTTCTTCCTGTTATGTTAGATTTCATCCTTTGCACATCCCTCTTTCCTCTTTTACAAGAGTTTTGATTTCTGCTCTGCTCTCTCTGGCTTCCCAGGCCATTCACCTATGTTTCTTCTTTTTATTTTTGGGTGATCTTAACCTCTACTTGGGCACATATTTCTACAGTCTCATGAGACTTCTGATCAGCAATGTAGAGAGCTTCATCTAGTCTGGCAAATTTTTGTTTATGTGAACTGCCTGACAGTTTTTCTAAGGGAACTCTATGACTCTGCTGGAAACAAACAAACAAACAAAACCAAGGAGGAATCTTCTTTTACTCTTGTTACTCCTGGGCAGTTGACTTCAGACTCAGATAACACATCACAAGTACAGGGGAGGAGGCAGTCCAGGGGAGTTTCTTACTAATAATGAGTCTTGGAGGCCTCTTTGGATCTTTCAGCATTTCTCAATAAACCTCTGTTAGGTGCAGAGTTGAATGCCACCCCTTCCTGAGATGGTGTGTATGAGATATACCAAGCAGAATCCAACTTACCAGCTGTTCAAGGCCACATGGCTCCAGTAATGTTCTGCAGTAGGGATTTCTCTAAGGATGGCCTTGTCTTTTTTTGGTCATTTCTTTGATCACTTCTTCACCAGGTCTTTTTGTGTTCAGATCCTCTGCATTACAATCTTCTCAGCAACCAGGTCAGTGTATTCGCTCCAAGTGGTTCTATCCTTTTACTGTCTTTGCCAAGCAGTTGCATCCCATTTAAATGTAGCTCTGTAAGGATCTACCCAAATGGCCTTACATTCCACATGCTTTTCTTTTGCCCATATCCAGTGGATACTGGGTCCATGAGTTTCTGGAAAAGCATTTCCATGTCACAAGCACTCTAACAGCCCAAGTACCCAGACTTTCTGGTTCCTCCACAGGGAACGTACTTTTTTGAGAGACAAATAAGGTTGGTACGGAAACAGCAGAGGAGGCACAGGTAAAATGCTGATGAATACCATCAGCAAGAGACAGCATTGCAGGGTGGGTCTTTCCCACCATAAGGAACTGAAAGCTCACAGCACAGGAGCTCTAATGGTAGGACTGTCTGAACAGGACTATGCCGGCCACACCCAGCAGCAGAAACTGGGGAAGAAGAGCCAACAGCAACTCCCCTAAACAAAGAAATTCTTTAAAGTTATGAACTCTACAGGGGAAGGTTTTCTGAGCTCATCAGATTAATGAAAAGCAATTAATTATAAAAAGCACAGGGACAAATAGCCAAACAAATAGAAACACATGAACTATGAACCAATAGCTGAGGAGCCCCCAACTGGATCAGGCCCTCTGGATAAGTGAGACAGTTGATTAGCTTGATCTGTTTGGGAGGCATCCAGGCAGTGGGACTGGGACCTGTCCTCAGTGCATGAGCTGGCTGTTTGAAATCTGGGGCTTATGCAGGGACACTTTGCTCAGCCTGGGAGGAGGGGACTGGACCTGCCTGGACTGAATCTACCAGATTGAACTCAACCCCAGGGGAGTCTTTGCCCTGGAGGAGATGGGAATGGGGGGTAGTTTGGGGGGAAGGCGGGGGTGGGGGAGGACAAGAGAATCCATGGCTGATATGTAAAATTAAATTAAATTATAAAATTAAAAAAATATAAAAAATAATAATTAATATAAGACCTCAATTTAGGAGGTAATTCTCAGCCTACCTTGTGGCTGTTACATGCTAAGAGTTTAGCAGCTTTGGAAAGGTACTAGACAGGATATAAGGTGTGGTTGTTTAAATGGAAATGGCTCCCATAGGCTCATAGGAAGTGGCACTATTAGGAGGTGTTGCCTTATTGGAGGAAATGTGTCACTGGGGGTAGGCTTTGGGATTTAAAATCCTCAAGCCAAACCCGGTGTCACTCTCTCTTTCTGTTGCTTGAGGATCCTGATGTAGAACTCTTAGCTACCTCTCCAGCACCCTCTCTGCCTATGTGCTACCATGCTTCCTGCTCTGATGATGACAATGGACTAAACCTCTGATCTTGTAAGCCAGCCCCAATTAAATGCTTTTTAGTTGTTGTTAAGAGTTGCTGTGGTCATTGTGCCTCTTTACAGCAATGAAAACACCAACGAAGACATAAGATGTGGCTGATCCTTTCTATAGGGGTGGCCTCTGTGTTCTAACAGCAACATAGGCAGGTGCATTTGTACTGAACTCAAAAGTACTATACAAATACATCAATTCTTCTGTTTAATGCTATGCCTGAGAGTGATGTTTTAACCTCAGTTCAGGGAACGCATTATTTCCTAAAGCCAAGTGCTTTTTATATTTGTAGGGTGGAAGGGGGTGGAGTTGTGTTCACTTGTGGTGGAACTTGCCACCAATTGCCATTACCATGGGGCTTAGACAGCTTCTCACTCACAAATGCCCTGTGTAACCCTGAGTTAGAATGCAAGTAACAATAAATGCACTAAACGCTGCAAGAAAGAGTGGAAATCATCCTCAGAGACCCCATGGACTACCTTGATTCTTAAATAGCTGAGGCTCTGTGGCTACAAATAAGGTAACTTGACCTAATTAGTTTATTTAAAAATTCCCAGTCTGGTGTACTATTTACTTTGTGGCAAACCATCAATCAAAAAGACTTAATGTCTTCTCCAGAAACATCTGGCTCTCAGTGTTTTCCCAGAATGCCCTGTCATCATGTCTAAGAAGAGTGGGCTTTCTTATAAAAATCTGCCCTTCCCTGTCTACTGTTTCCAAAGATACCTATCCCACATCCCATATTGGACAGTATCCTGGCAGAGTTTGCCCTTAGCTAGTCTACAAAAGTATCTCTGCTGCTGTCCTAATGGCTTATGATTTTTATCAGTGACAAAAGTCAAAATAAAAAGGTTATTAAATTATCTTTAATTCTTATTTCTCCGACGAATAAAATTCTTATTTAAAATAGATTTTATTTATTTTTTTTAGTTTTATGTATTTACTTACAAACAGTAAAATCCTTCCATTTATATAAAGAATATGAGTTTGGTAACTGTATACATAAGGCTATAACAAATATCCAGCATAGTTTTAGCTGGGCCAAAGTAAGAAGCTTATGAGTTCTAAGCCATCCCCAGCTGCAGAGCAGATTAAGAGTCTCCTCTCGAAACCCTGTCTGGAAAAACAAAAAACAAAAAACAAAAAACAAACAAAAAAAACAACAAACAAACAAACAAAAAAGAGTCTCCTCTAAGCTGCACAGAGAAAGGGACAGAGATGTACTTCAACTGGAGAACACTTGTATCGAATGACATGAGAATGGTCTTTAACACTGGAAAAACTGTATGTTAGTATATATGTGCATACATGATTATGTATATTTGTATCTCCTTACAGGGTAGCCTCAGGTACAACTAGTAAGTTCCTTGCCAGTAGAGTTTTGTCTTTGTTAGTATTTCACATAAATGTGTGTGTGTGTGTGTGTGTGTGTGTGTGTGTATTCTCCTGTAGATTTATACTTGTTGCTGACTGTATTGTTTCTTTTCCATTATTGATCTATAAATGAAATAATAATAATGGACCCTATTGCTGTTCCTAAATTTGTATCTCCAAAACCCTCTAGTACTCATTAGCTGAAAAGTCTGCTGCCACCCACTTCAACTCATTAAACTATATTGTTTTAAAAATAGCAAAGTAGATTTATTTAGCCATTTAGGGTTTGGGGGATTTCCATCGTCTGTGTAACACACACAGCTACTGGCTATTAAGGAAGTGTAACGTTCTAGAGATGAGACCCCCAAGGAGATCACTCATGTTGACTTCCAGGTCTGCTGCTCTACCGTTTAGTGGCACCATCTGTTCCCTCTCTTTCTCAACCCTCTCTTCTCTGGAAGTCTCCCTTGTAAATAGAGGTCCCCTTACCCAGCCCTCAGGATAGTCTCAGACTATAAAGAACTGCTCTTCTCATGCAGCCTATCCACACACTAACACATCGGTTAGAGGGTCATGTGTAATGTCACACCATCACGGGAGCTCTGGGAATCAGAAATCCTACAAAAATGCCACTCTAGGGGAGAAAGTGGACTACCCCATGTTCCCTGACCCTGCAGGGGTCATGAGAAAGACTCATTTCTAAAGAGAGGCTCTAATCTGCCAGTTCTGATAACTGAATCAACCTATTTGGATTTCCTGGTCAGTCTACTAATAATTCACACACACACACACACACACACACACACACACACACACACACACACACACATGTTCATTTTTTTTCACAATACAGGCCAGCATTTGGATCCAGAACCAGACCTTAGAATCTGAATCTCTGATAACAATATTGTTTTCCTTGATAAATCCCCAAAGCCTTCAGATGAAAAGTAGTTTTCCCCCTGCAGAAACTGACCACTTGATGGACATTTGAATTGATTCTAATTTTGTCTGTTTTTCACAATATCACTTTTAGCACATGTCTCTAAGTCTCTGTGGGCAGATGCTTTCATTGCATTTGGGAAACTACTGTGCCTGAGTCATACAAAAAGTTATGAGATTGACTTCTACAGAGGTAACATAATTCTTTTTTTTTAACCATATTTTTAAATGAAAATATTCATATCATCTCACTCATTTTCTTTTCTTTATTCGGTCCTTTAAACATCCAACTCCTACAATGTGGCCCCATCTCTCTGTCTCAAATTGATTTCCTCTTTTTGTTTGATTATTACTGTTATACACACACATACACACACAGATTGTTGAATCCACATTTCTTATTTATGTATATGTGACTTCAGAACCTCAGCACTTGTGTTTTAACCAGCGTGCTAACTAATTTTATGTCAACTTGATATAAGCTAGTCGTTTGGAAGGGGAAATCTCAATAGAGAAAATGTTTTCACTGGATTTACCTATAGGCAAACCTGTGGGACATTTTCTTTTTTTAAATTTTCATTATTAAGAAATTTTCTATTCATTTTACATACCAATCACAGATCCCTCCTCCTCCCTCTTCCCATCCCCCAGCCTTTGCCCCCAACCCACCACCCATTCCCACCTTTTTCAAGTCAAGGTCTCCCATGGGGAATCAGCAGAGTCTGGTATATTCAGTCAAGACAGTTGTTTAGCTTGAACTCTTTGGGGGCCTCCCAGGTAGGGAGATCAGAATCCTTCCCTGATACATAAGTGGGCTTTTTAGAGCCCAGTGCCTAAGGTGTGACACCTTGCACAGTCTATGGGACATTTTCTTGATGGATGATTTCATATAAGAGGGTCCAGGTCAAACTGGGCAGATGGTCTGGATTGTTTTAGAAAGCAAGCTGAGCAAGCCATAGGGGGTAAGCCAGTAAGCAGCATGCCTCCATGACCTCTGTATCAGTTCCTGCCTTGAGTTCCTGTCCTGACTTCCCCAGATGGTGAACTACAAGTTGTAAGGTGAAATAAACCCTTCCCACCTACCCAACTTCTTTTGGTAATTCTTTTGTTATCATAGCAATAGAAACCCTAAGGCAGAAATTGGCACTGGGATTATTGTGTTTCTGTGACAGACCTAACAATATACTTTTGGTGAGATGGTGGGGTTATTTGAACTTCGGGCTAGAAAAGGCATTGTGTCCTAAGAAATCAGTGAGCTTTTTTGTGTGAACATGGAAGACAAAAATTTTGAGAACATTACAGGTGATGGAGGGTGGGCTTGTGACATTGCAGGGGGAAATTTGAGAGTCTCTTGAAGACTATGTTGGGACTATTCAATATTTTAAATTAAGATAAAAGAAAGTGAAAATTTAGCTTTACCAGGACAATTAATTCTGGGTAGCTACAGATGAGGCATTAGCTTCGATTAAGAAGAGACCAGCAGCATTGAAGTGATTTCACATCTGGAAGTGTTTTCACAGAATCAACCCACAGAACCTATGGCCAGAGAGGGCAACGTCTCTACTGGCAGCCAAACTTGGTAGTGTGTAAAAATCTTGCTGGTGGTACTGGATCAGAAAGCCTGAAGGGGTCATGAAGAGCAGTTGATGCTAGACACTATGTGAGGATCTGCAATTGCAGTAGAAGCTCCAGGATTGAAGGAGTCATGGAGAAAAGTTGAGGTTTGGTATTAGATAGCAGAGCCAGAGTCCCAGAAGGGACAGGCCAGTTGTATGTGTGATATTCCAGCATTTTGGAGATGCCAGTGCTTTTGCATAACAACCAAGGACATCAGCACATATGAATTAGATCCAACCTGAGTCTAGCAGACCAGTTGCATATTTTGCAAAAAGTAGAGGTGTAAAAGTGGCTGAGGCCCCGTGGAGTCCAGAAGATGGTGAGTGAATCCCAGATGCCTGACACTGAGAGTTTTACATGGTCGTGCTTTTTTTTTTTTTGCTTTGATTTTATTTGACCATGCCCTCATTCTTCTCTCTTGGAATAACAAAATATTTAAATTATTTTTTTTATTTTATAAGAACCCACCGTCATGACACCATGACACCTTGAATATTTCATAGGAGCATTGAACTTTTAGCGAGATTTCAGGTAGTTTATAGAAACTGAATTTTTAAAGTGCCTAAAAAATTGCCTTCTTGTGGGGAGGAATGGAGGGTAGTTTGGGGGAGAGGCTGGGGGGGTAGGAGAAAGGAAGAGGGGGATCTTTGATTGGTGTATAAAATGAATAAAAAAGATTTTCTTAATAAAAAAATCAGAAAAAATTTAAAGACTCTGGGACTTTTAAAAGTTGGAATGTTTTATAATGTGATATTAATATAAACATGCCATCTTAGGGGCAAATGATCACTTGCCAATTTTCCAGACAAATACATCCCACACATAAACACACACACACACACACACACACAAACACACACACACAACCACATATATCTAAATAGTGATTTAGAAGGTACAGGGTAGGATTTCTTTAATTCTGGAAGCTTCTGTAACAAATTTTTCTGAGAACAGACACTGTATATATTAACCTCTTGTATAATATTTAATAAATTGTTTTGCTATTTTGTTAGCTGTGATAAATATTATAATAAACTTTTCATGTTTTTGTCCAATGAACTAACTGTTGTTTTTAAACCTAGTTTTCCAGTGGATTATAACTCTTTTCTTCCCTAAAGATTTCAAAGAGGTTTTTAAATATGAAGAAGACAGGTTTAAAGTCTGTGTTGAACAAATGGATTGAAAAAGTTGGGGAAATGTGCTGTGGGGAGAGGAAGGCAGAAAATTAAGAGTTTGATTTTTGACATGTTGAATTTGAGATACCAGTGAGACATTCAAAGTAGATGTAAATTAGGCTGTTGGAAGTTCCAGTTTGGAACTCAGAGGAGAGAAGTGGGTTGATGGTATAAATTTGGTAGTCATTAGCATAGGGATGGTAATTAGAGTTCTGGGAAA
This sequence comes from Peromyscus eremicus, assembly GCF_949786415.1. Taxonomy (NCBI): domain Eukaryota; kingdom Metazoa; phylum Chordata; class Mammalia; order Rodentia; family Cricetidae; genus Peromyscus; species Peromyscus eremicus. The sequence goes on from NC_081434.1 coordinate 29,611,495, forward strand.
GGATGAGGTAATGTAGGAGGAAAAGGTAGAAGGCAAAAGCAACCAGGCCTGTTCCCTAGAACTCAGATACTCAGAGTGGGCTGAGTGGTGCTTCTCTGAGGTGGGAGTTGGCAAGCCCCTCATGTACTCAATCTGACAGGCATGGCCTGGGCCTGGTGGATTCTCTAGGTTAGTTGATTCTGAAAAGAGGAAACCATATTAGGGGCTTCTTAAGTGAGAGTTTAAGCAGAATGACGTCTGATGGCATATCTTACAGCCTTTGTCACTTTGAGCATGAAAGTGGCATGCTGAGTCACTCTAAAGGATGATGGCTGCTAAGGATATGTATTACCACCCCAACAGCAGACTTCTTTGTCAGTACTAGCTGTTCTGTGTTTGAGGAACAAGACCCATACCCCAAACGGTGACACTATAGACTTAGACTCCTTATTGTGTACAAATATACACAAATATTCACACATGTGTGTACGTGTGTGTTCTATGCGTTCTGTGGTTTAAGAAACTTTTACTGAAAGCAAACTTGTTAACCATCTGTTTGAAAAGGACCAAGTAAAGCAAGGATAGGTTTTTGAAGCAAGAACAAAGGTTTATTCAAAATCTTAGTAAAATGAGCTGGAGGATTATTGTCTGGAGATGCTCCCCCAACCTATGTTTCCAGCTGATGTTATCCTTAGGTATGGAGGAAAGGTAGGGCTTGGGTCAGGAAAGAATTGATGACTGGAGGCTGGGCCATCTAGAATGGAATCTTGGCACTGATACTTGATGATCTGTTGGCCATGGTGCCTCTGAGTCCTGTGAATATCTTAGTTACTCTTGGTTTTTCAGTTTCAAAGGAGGTGAGGAGAACAGTGGCATTTGAGGTAAATTAACCTTGTATGAGACAAATGTCATATAAATGACTGCCATGTTTCCTTACAGTGTTGAGCAGAAACAATATGACCCAATGGCTCAAGTGACAAAGAAAACACATACCATGGAAAGATGAGATGCTAAGCCTTTTCACCTTGTTTTTGTCATGCATCAGAAATCTGCCTGCCACATGGCTTTTAAGACCCTGAAAATTATTCTAGGCAAGTATTTCATTATAACCCACACATCAAAGATATTATTTCTGTCAAAGCTGATAGGAGGCTAATATACTGCTCATCTGCCTATCTGAAAATCTATCTATTTATATCTTTAAATCGTATCTTTCTACCTATCTATCTGTCTGTTTGCCTATCTATCTATCTATCTATCTATCTATCTATCTATCTATCTATCTATCTATTTTTCTAATATATCATCTATCTGTATATCAACTATCTACTGTCTATTCTTATCTATGTGACTATCTTATATACCTATCTACCATCAACCTATCAATCTATCATCTATCTATGTACCTATTATTTATCCATATATTTATCTATCATATATATGATCAATATACAAAATCATTGATCAACCCTCTATTATCTATTATTCAAATACCTATCTTTCTGTCGTCTATCTATTTATCTGGCTATTTGGGATAAAATTCTGGATTTTTAAAGGATCAGCTAGCACATTAGCACTGAACTACGCCCATAGTCCAAATTAATGATTTTTGAAGGCAAATAAATGAAAGAGTATGATGCTAGAACATTTACTTAAGGATTACTTTGGCTATACTCTTAGGTTGCCTACTCTCTGCAGATAACAAATATAAAGACTGAAAAATTAAACTCAGAGTCTAAAGCAAAATAACAGCAGAACACTTGAAGGGCTGGGAGAATGCTTGAAGCCAAGCAGAGTCTATAGAAAAGTAGAAATGTGGAGGAAAGGAAATAGCATAAAAGGTAAAATTTGCATATTTCTTCTAATTTCAGTCTATCAGAGGAAATCACTGTTCTCCAAAATTAGATAAACTTTACCAAGCCCAAGTTCTTTCCAGTTAACTAATAAAGTAAGTTCAGGACAACCACTTCTGTTTGGAAGTGAGAGTCTCAAAGAACCTAAAGAGGATAGACCTGAATTGTGTGTGTAAATACTTTCCAGTATTTTGACTGAGCCCTGAATCATACATACATACATGAAACTGACTGAAATCAGTTTAGCTGAGGAGGAGACTGGAGAGAAGGAAGAAATGAACTGAGATTGAGGCTACCCCAGGATCTTGAGTTGGCCACTGTCATGTGGTCAGGTTGATTTTGTGCTTAAAAAATTAAACAAAATATAAGGCATATCGGAGAAGTACAAAAAGATCTAGAATTTCCATTTCATGAAAGCCAAATTCCCAGTATATAAAGCAGAATTACTGATGAATTAATATCCGAGAAAGAAAAAAATCCATTCTGAAGAAATATGACCACCCAGGGAGATAACCTCAGCAAGCTAGATGTTAAAGATCTAGACATTAAATGATTGGATGAGGATTTCAAATCATTGTTGATGAATAACACACTTCTCACTCCAAAAGAAATAAATATTTTATTCTGATATGAATGCAAGGGACCATGACCAGGGAACAGAAATTTAGTTGCCTCAAATGACATGTTCCACAATGAAAGTAGTCACATAAATCTTATAAGCACAGAGCAAACGCAAATATTAAGTCAGTACATTTTTCCAAACACACTGGGTTGGGGCATCAGATAGACAATTGATAGCAAAGCAGGGAAATGTATGCTATAATCTCAGATACTGGCTAATGATAGTCTTATCTTTTCAGTTGGTGAGAGTTAATGGTATCCTAAATTAAAACATTCTAAATGTTTTTTTTTAATATATAGACAAAGGATGTTAGGTAAAACATAGAGATTGTTGATATATTTATAACACTGAAATAAGTGTGGGTTTCAATCAGCAGCATTCCGACTTCATTAGGAGTTGGTTTAATACTATATCCCATTAACAAATTAGCAGCTAGCCTTGAACAAGGTGAGCTAGTTCCTGGCTCACCTGGTACCCAGTCTTTCCAGTGGAGTGAGTATTATATACAACCATACAGCTCTTGATTACTCTGATGGCACTCATCCCACCATTGTACCAGTGAGACACATCTTGCCAGGCAGGTCATTATTATAGTTTGAAGAATTCACAGGTGGATAAAATTGATAATTGCTTTCCTCCAGGTTAATAGCAGCTTGATTGTTCGATGCTGTATGACTTAAGTATGCACCTTCAGCATCGGAGTCTTATCATCAAGTTCTAGATGGTCATTGGGAATAAGAGCAACAGCCTACAATCTGAAGCACCTATGGGAGGGACCTCACTAGCCAACAATGCCAATAGAAGTAACCCATCTTTAACATTGGGCTTCCTATTTGTTAGCCTGTTGTGTATAATAGGGGCATTCTTGCCCCACTCAAGAGTAATTTCATGTAAATATACATATTTGTATTTTAGGAAGGTCCTGAGACAGCAGTTTTCATGTAACCTTTTCAGAAGTTAGTAATATCTCTCCCTGACTTCCTTGCTCTACCTACCCTCTTACCCCATCTCATTTAACCCTTCTTGTTTTTTTATCCCTCTCTGCTTTAAGTCACTGTGTTCCATTGTCCATCTCCTTAAAGCCCCTCTCCCTTACTAGTCTCCTGGCCTCTGTGTGTATTCCAAAGGAGACATAGTTATCTAAAGATCCAGCTATTAAGGAAACAGGAATTTGTGAAATATACCTGTAAATGGACAGATCTGGAAACAATCATTCTGAGTGAGGCAACTTGTAACTCAGTCCCCGATGGACAAGTGTCCCATGTGTTCACTCACTTGGGCACGTTAGTCATAAATTTTTAAATATGTGTGTGCCATTAGGAACACCCATAGAGACCTTTCCTAAGACAAAATTCTTTTTACAAATTTGATTCAACAGAAGGTGCTTGTTACTTTATGATTGTTATTTTTTTTTTTATCATGGGCTATGACATTTAGATCCACTTGTCATTCCAATACAAAAACATTCCGATAAAAATTATCCCAGTGAAAGTGCAGTTGTAATTAATTCAAGTACACCAGCCATCACATGACCAAGTCACCTTGCAGCAGTAGAACTTGTTATTACAGAGACATAATCATGTTGCAAAGGAAGTGTGTAAGGTAACTCTATGACAGCAGAGCAAGTAGTGAACTGAAACTGTGGTGAGGAGAAAGTCCTTTGCCAGTGCTCACAGAACATTGCAAGGGTCAAACTCTCAGTGTTCCTTGGTTGCCTGCAGTCCTTTGTATAGGTTGAGGCCTCATTGGCTTTCTACTGTCCACTTTGGCATCATTGTCCTTGTTCAGCTCCTGTTTAGGCTTTCCTGTTAGTAACACTTTATGGGTGTAGCTTGTGACATTTCTAAGAGACACAGTCTCAGAGTATGTTTCATGACCCTTTGATCTTCAAATCCTTCTGCTGCCTTTTCTGCAATGATCCCTGAACCTTAGGTGTGGGACATTTTTGTAGAGGTACATTTTAGGGTTGGTACCACAACTCTTTATTTTGATTGGGTGTGATTTTTCGTCATCCCTGAAAGCATTTATGGAAACATTATTATACAAACTTAGGAGGCTATATTTAAAAATGTATGTGTGTATACACACACATGTTTATTTGTATATCAACAATTAATAAAAAAAAATAGAGGTTGTGAATTTGAAAGAGACCAAGGAGGGATGTATGGTAGGATTTAGGGAGAAGAAAGGAAAAGGGAGTTATATAATTGTGTTATGATCTCAAACATGAAAGAAATAATTTTAAAATGGTCAAAAATATTTTTAATGTGATACATTAGATCTGGATGCAGCTTCAATTTGGTAAAAGCCTAGACACCTCAGTAGTACATTTATATAAAGCTTCTCAAACACTTTCCTTTTGTTATATCCTCTTATCCCCACTTCATTGACACATCTAGCCCCACCCCTTTAAATTACATTTACTTCATTACATTTCAGTTAAGGTCATCTTTGACACGATGATTTGCATTTAATTTGCAATATGTAGTGCTAATGATCACTTTCCATTTATATCATTTTATTAAAACACTGGAAGACACAAATACAAAAACTGTACCTTGATCTTATAGGGTTGCCCTTTCATGTTTAAGACCCAAGATCCTGTCTCTGTGCACCTGAGTGGTCTTACAACTTGGAATTGCCTTCACTGCACAGTATTTTACTACATTCAATATTAATAACTAAAGCTGAATCACTCTCTGATGTATAGACTAAAATGTCTTGATTGCATTCTCAGTAAAGTGAACAAGATAGGTCCATGTCAGTCCATAAGATACTTATGATATTATGGTGTAGGCTTACTAAAAGTTGTCTTTCATTTGTTGATGAATGTGCAACATCAGCTATTTAAATGAAACATTGCAAGTCAGTGACAGCATTATACTGATGGAAGACTTTTATCTTTTATACTATCCCTTATAGATCAAGACACCCACCATTTAGACAATCCAACTTCTCAGTATGACATGCACTGAAATTCTTCAGTCTCAAAATTAGAAAATACTAGTCGATCATTTTGCCAAGGTTTGACTGTGAAATGTCAGTATCACGTGTTTGAACACAGCTGTCTTCTATAGTACAGTTTGAGAAAACTGTGCTGTGGAACCTTCCAGAGGTAGAACGTCACTAGAGGAGTTAGGCAACTGGCATACACACTGAGGTGTCATAGCAGGCCCTTATTCCCTCTTCTCCATTTTCTGTGTATAGATGAAAGGTGACTAGCCAGCCTCCCGTCCTTGCTACTATGCTTTCCCTTCATTTAATCACATCTTCCCTGTCATGATGGACTGTGTCCCTCTGGAGCAGTAAGCCAAAATAAACTCTTCCTCCCTTATGTTACTTTTGTCAGGATATTTTATCATAGCAACACGACAGAACCAAGGTTCACTAACCCTAATTAAAACAGATAAAAGATGAAAAAGAAGTATAAAATCAGCTCTTCCTGTTCTTTTATTCCAGTGGCATACGTTCAAAGATTAAAATTACACAAAATATACAAGTGTAATGCATTTAAAACTTTCTATTGCTAATTAAGAATTAATTCCTAATTCTGGGTCCAAGAGTTAACTGAAGCTGGAGAAAAGCCTAGCCTCTTTGTCTTCATTTTCTATCTGTCTCCTTTACTTTGGGCTAGACTACTGCTGAACCCTCTATTTAGATATGCTAATTACTCAAGGAGTGGATAGCCAAATACTGGAGATACATACACTAATTTACTGGACCCCCTCCCACACACGTAAAAACAGAGAAGGCTGAAGGTATGAAAATTAGAGGAACCAAGCCATAGTACTCTCAGCTTTTATTGTGTCCTGATCCAGATCTCTGAAAGGCCATAAAACCTTCCACTCATTCTCATAAACCATCAGTCACCTTGGATCCCAAGATCCAAGAAAACCCAGCAGACCTGGCTGGGTCACATGGCTCAATATCCCATCAAGATCTTGATACTGCCATATCAAGTAATAAAGGCTTCTTCAGATCCTTTGTGGAGCCAAAACTGAAAAAAAAAAAAAAAGGTCAACTGGGTTACACCTTGAACAAGACTGCTTAATTATGCGTAGCTCTTGCTCTGGTACAGTGATTCTTCTTCCACTTAAAGTTCAGATGGTGACCTCAAGACATAGCTGGAGTCACTGAACCTCTTTATCTTACCGACGTGTCCAAGTAGATTAAATCTCTTTTGTCTGCCTTTCATCATTAACTATCTTCTTAATGGAGGCATTGAGACAGGGGACCCAGCTAGGTCTGCTGGGTTTTCTTGAGCTGGGCTTTTGCCCTGAAACTTCCATAACAGAGACAGCCACTTTATTTCTATTCAAATCCTGTCTGTAACATTTTTGAAGCATTCTGTAGAGTATCCTTTGGAATATTTTGGCTGCTTTTTATTTTTCCTAAAAGTCTTGTATAATGTGGAGCATTCTGAAATGTAAGTAATAGGATTGTATATGTCACAGGAAGTCAAGCTCTTGGCAAATGTAATTGAGCGATCTATCATTAATCTCTGAACACAGCAAAGTCATAATTACAATAGCATCTCCAGCCTTGCCCCAAAAGTGGAGTTTTAATACACACAGAATTCTGTGGGAAACATTTCAGCTTAGGTAAGGGATCAATATGATGTTTGGAGCCCACTTGCAAAACCTTTATCACTCAAGACTGTATGGAAATCCTTGGGATTTTGTGTGTGAGAAGAATCTCCATTTCTTCTTCTCCCTTCTAAACTTTCAATCAGCTGTGTCAGATAGTGTTCAAGAATATTTAGAGTTTTCTTTTATTTTCAAATTTATATCAATCACGAACTCTGCTTACCTCTGTACCAATAATTGCTTTCATTTAAAACATCAGAACAGATTTTTCTCAACAATGATAAAGGCTATCCTGTCATAGTATTGCACATGTACTTCATTCTTTAAGATCTATCTCCCCTAGCTTTGGTAGGTAACATGCAGTTCTCACCAAATAACTTAGGTTGTTTGTTTCAAGAAATTCAATAATTCAGATTCATATATACATGAATATACGTACATCTATATATATGATGTTGGGAGGTGTGTATCTATATAGATATCTATATAGATCTACATAGAACTAGATCTCTCTATAGATATAACAAAGTTGTGTTAAAGAAAATAAAGTTTGATGAACATAGACAATTATAAAGCACTAGGTAACAGGTTACTTATTCCCTCAAATTCTCCAATCTGATAAATTTATCATTGTTTATTCATGTATACAGTTGAATATCATCGAAGACTAACAATAATCATAGTTTTATTGCCACACAACTGAGATACATTTGGAGTAGCTCAGATTTAGCCCCATGGTGGAAGGAGAGAAAAAAAAACAGTTTCATTGTCTGATATGTTAACGTTAACTCCAACCTGTCAGGACTCTAGAGCTATGTTTCAACAATGAATTGGACTATGGAGATTATTGACGTCTTATGAGGTTCATGAATCTGACCTTTAGAAAGAGAATACTTCATGGATCCTAGCTCACTACCTGAACCTAAGTAGTACTGGGTATTTATTGTTTATGGTATACAAACATGAATGCACACTCACAAAGTATAGACATCCCAACAGAGTGAGTCACTGCTGTTTACTCTGATTTCCTGATTATTGCAGTAGAAACCAAAAGTATATTTCATTGAAAACCATCTTAAAGGTGTTCTAAGAGTTTATGAAAATCGGTACCTTCATCTAAGTGGTGCAACTACTTTGTATTGTGTGGGGCGTTTACCCACCACCCCCACAGTTCCCCAGAGTTTTCTTGAGTGCGAGCAGCAGGAAATATTAGATAGAAGGATTTATTGCGGAGAATCTTGCGGAGATAAACAGATAGAAAATAAAGGATAGCCTCGAGAGGGCCTGGAACCTTTTCCAACGGGCCCCGACTGTCTCTGTCCCAGGGTTTTCATAGAGACGCCAAGGGGTGGACCAAAAGACCTCCTCCCCCAGCACAGCCAAGTGCAGACCATCTCAGACACCTGCATTCAGGCCCGTGGTCCTAATCATCCTCTATGAGGACCTGCTGGGTAAAGCCATGAGGAAGCTGAGAATGGACTCCCACAGTGTTGCCAACCTCTCACTTGCTTCTGTAAAGAGATCCCCTTCCTAATTAGCATCCAGAGTGATTAGGTAGGGATCTTCCTTACTGACTTCCCTGAGAGAATCTGGTGTGATGTTGCATCTGACAATAAATAATGCCTACCTTACTGCCAGCAGAAATCCTTGCCTAGAATTAGTATGCTACCAATTGGTGATTGGTTTTTCATATAATTTCTGTCTGAACTTATAAAGAAACTTTAATTGCCTGCCAATGCACTGCTGAGAACTTAAATAAAAAATGTTCTACTTATAGCTTGCATGTTTTATTAATACTTAAGTTTAAAAGTGACATATCCCTTGATACATAGATTCTACTTAGCATGCATATTATTACTCTAGGCATATTTTCCCTAATAACTAAAATATCAGAAAAGCAACTTTTGAAATTTATTGCCATATTAACAAGTAACCTTTCATACTGGGAAATAAGGAAGCTCAGACTATTTTACCCAAGGCTATCATAATTTAAAGTATGAACTTATTTTTTTGTCACGTCTGACAAGTGAATTAAGTAGAACAAAATAATTTTAATGAGAAGGAAAACTTCTCAAGTAGCATTAGAAGAAACGCTGCTGTGGTGTTTTCTATAGTCTACAATGTGTGAAGTGTCACTGGGGTCAAGCTTGAAATGATTAATGCAAGGAGTATATTTACAGTGTACGCTACAATGACTCTAAAACACAAAACTGCATATTTGGAAAACATTACTAGTTTTTAAAACAAGGGAATTGATTTTCAAATATTAAACACCTTACCAAGATGCTCTAATTCGTTCCTTTTTGGTTTGGTTTTTTTGTTTTTTTGAGACAGTTTCTCTTTCTGGCTCTAGCTGTCCTGGAACTACGGTTGGCCTTGAACTCGCAGAGATGCATCTGCCTCTATGCCCCAAATGCTGGCATTACAAGGGTACACCACCACACCCAGCTTAATTTGTTCCTTTTTATGCACAAAATGATTAATTTTCTAAGTTTGGGTGATGAGGAGTCATTAATCATAGCTACAACATACTTTTATTTCTTTAATGAAATGTAAGATAAAATTTCATCATTATTTACCCTTTTCTTAACATAGACTGGTTGTCTTTAATGTGATATTGTGCAATAATTAGTCTCTTTTTTTTGGTCAAGACACATATACCTTTGTTCTGAATAAAACCTTCAAATGATATTTTTGAAAGGAATTATTTAGAATTCTTCCACTTTTATATCTTGGCAATCTTGACCACACATATGAATAAATTTCTAGACATTGCTGAGGCAATAAGAGCACTCATGCTAGTTTTCACAACTTTTTACATTAATTTTTCTTTTATAGTCTCAATGCAGTATCACACATCTTTATTGCTTACATTGAACTTAATAACTAAAATGAATCATTATGTCTGCCATTATGGATATCTTAATATATAGGGCATACTGCTAGCATAAAACAATTCTTTAAGTCACTTCTGAATTCCTAAAAATTCCCATCTTTAAAAAAGTTGGATTGAGTTACATAATCACTATGGTGATGAGCAGGACCAAAAAACCCAACCAATCAACCAACAAACAAAAAAACAACAGTGTTTTTAAAAGATTAGGAACGTATGTGTTGTTGTGTTATTTTCTTTTTAAGATTTATTTATTTTTACTCTGTGCATATGATATTTTGCTAGCAAATATAGAAATTCACTGGGTGAATGCCTAGTACTTGTGTGGCTAGAGGTGGGTACCAGATACCTAAGAAGAAAAGTTACAGAGAATTGTCAGCCACCGTGTGGGTCCTGGGAACTGACCTGAGTCTGCTGGAAGAGGATCAAATGTTCTTAACTGATGAGCCATCTTTCCAGCCCCTAAAATCATTTTATAAAATCATTTTAAAGAATGTTTCTCAACTAACAGAAAATTTTGAAGCTGAGAATATAGTTACTTTAAAAAAATTGTGTCTTTATCATTTTGAGTATATAGACTCTGAGTTACGAATACAATTAGTTGTATTGGAACAGGTTGGCAATGATTAAAATATTTATATCACAAACGTCATGGGCATCTTCCTTAAGAAATTAGACTGTAGTGTGTGTATGTGTGTGTGTGTGTGTGTGTGTGTGTGTGTGTGTGTGTGTGTTTGAGAAAGAAAGAGTTTCATGAACTGAATCAAGCCATCTAGTCAGTTCAGTTTGGGGGAATAGAGTTTAGTAAGCCATTCTTGTATCTAGATCTCCCATCTATGATAAACAAACAGAAAAAGCAAAATGTTTTATTATTTCAAATTTGATGCTATGATTGCAGTGGAGAATGTGGTGAGGATGGACTCTAACTTCATTTCTGAAACTAGATACTAGATATAATTATAACCCAGTTGAGCAATTATACATGCAGAAGGGATGATAAAATAAGAACAGGACTGTGAGGACCCTAAAACAGATCACATACACTGTTGTATTTTTTAAATGTACTCTGTTATATTAAAATTCTTAAAGCTTTTCTTGCCAATTTTAAGGAACACTAGTTAACACCTGCCATTGTATGTGATGGTTTACAAAGCAGAAATGAATAACTTCGACCTCTACTACTACTACTCTGCAGCACCTGAAAGGCACTGTTGCAGAGTAATATACTATTTTTTTTTGCTCCTGGCTTTCTTCCTTCCATATTTATAATTGTTGATTTATTGTCTGCATTTATAGTTTGATTAATATAAATTTCAGCAGAATTTATAAAGTCAGTACAAGGAAAAGATCAACTGTGTTCTCTCAACTCATATTTATCAGTCATTCCATATGTAAATATATATCCATTTATCATGTATTATCAGTCTATCACTGATCCATATATAAAGAAAAGGAGGCAAAGGGACTTCTGATTAAAAAGAAGAGATTCAATTGGCCTTACTTATATACAATGCGATTCATAAGAATAAGTTTCCCATAAAAAAACTAACTAATAAAACCAACTTCTACAATCAATTAAAAGGAGAATTCATAACATCAAAATATCAGCAATAAACAACTGGAAAGCATTATTAGAAATACAAAAGAATTTATAGGAGCTCCTCCAAACTAAAATATGTGAAGTAAATATTTACCAAATGTACAAAAATCTTCTTCTTCAAACTTAAAAATGCTCATGATATAAATTTAAAAGAAAAAACATAAAGGGGAAACATAGCTTTGTCATGGAATGGAAGAATAAATATTGTGCATCACTATTTTGCCGAATAAATTGCCAATACTTCTTATTCAATTCTAGGAAATCTCTCTGTAGTCATACTGAAAGATGGTAATAGAGGAAGACATCACTTTGAGCAGCTGTTAATATATGGAAGAACCTTCCTCAGCACTGAAGAAGCCAAGGGAGACATCACAGCTGTTGCTTTAGCATAAGAGGAAAACAATCATTGGAGGAAACAGAAAAAGATCTGCCCAGGTTCGTTGCAACCCCCAGGTCTAAGCTGCAGAGGTATGACTTTCAGTTTGAAATACAGCATGGGTCTTAGATTTGGAAGCCAATATTGAATCCAGAATGGAGAACATCAGTACCTACAAGAGTCCCACGATCCCTGGCTGAAGGCCAGTGTCTGTAAAGGAAGCCTCTGAATTAGCATCTATCTGATAGCACGGGAACTGTCAGAGTTAGCCCAAACAAGAGCATGGAAAAAGACTCCATTCATTTGAAGATGGGACGAACAAGTATGCATAGGACTTTACATTCAAGGAAGCGCTTACTGCAGTGAAAATGAACACCTAGCAAATATCTGTAAAACAGCTGCCCATGCCAAAGCTGATGGACATGGGCTCTGGCCCCAACCTGTTAGAGTCATGAGGTCCCAGTGGGATGGACTTATATTCTAACCAGCACTACTTCTGGCAAATGCAGATTTCTTCAGACACAACTCTGGACTCCAGAAGCATGGCCCTGGAGCCTATCCTTCTGTTTGTTGTTAATGGTGGGCTCTGATGATCCACTATGAACTTGTGTTGTAGATCTGGAAGTTAAAAGGCTTCCAGGTTCATTTTTACCACAACTCCAACAACCACAAAGGAGAAACCCACTAGCTGCTTGGGAAAGGAGAAAGTGGATAAATGCCCTTGATGGCTAAGGGCCCTAGAGCCAGACTCACCACCAGATGGTCCCACATCAGAAGAATTTTATGGCTCCTGACCCAAGAATGGAATTAGGAGATAAGGCTGGACCCACTCCAGCCTGAAGTAGGGATTTGGGGATACAGGACATCCCTTTGAAACACAGCCTCCCTCAGTCTTGAACAGCACACTAATTGTAGGTTTATGACAGACTTGGTGTGGAAGCGCCCTCTAGTGATCAAATAGCTGCATTTAACAACAGGCTCAGAAAATCATCCAGGAACAGTTAGAAACAAACACAGATTACGAAAATGAGAACATATAGCTAATCTTTCAGTATGTGTATGTCTTTATTTTTGTATTTTCTCTTATTTAAAATAGTTTTTTAATCAAGAAATTTTTTATTCATTTTACATACCAATCATAGATTCTCCTCTCTTCCCTCCTCCCGCCCACCCCCAGCTTTCTCCCTCAATCCATCCCTCATCCCCTCCTCCAAAAAGATAAGACCTCCCATGGGGAGTCAGCAGAGCTTGGTACATTCAACTGAGGCAGGGACAAGCCCCTCCTGCTACATCAAGACTGTGCAAGGTGTCCCATCATAGGTAATGGGCTCCAAAATGCCAACTCATGCATCAGGGATGGACCCTGATCTTACTGCCAGGGGGCCCCTCAAGCAGATCAAACTACACAACTGTCTTGCTTATGCAGAGGGCCTAGACTAGTCCCATGGAGCCTCCACATCTGTTGGTCTAAATGTCATGAGTTCCCACTAGTTTGGTTTGGTTGTCTCTGTAGATTGCTCCATCATGATCTTAATGCCCCTTACTCATAGAATCCCTCTTCTCTCTCTTCCACTGGACTCCTGGAGCTCAGCCTGGAGTTTGGCTATGGATCTCCGCATCTGCTTCCATCAGTTACTGGATGAAGGCTCTATAATGACAATTAGGGTATTCACTGATCTGATTACTGGGGTAAGTCAACTAAGACCCTCTCTCTACTATTGCTAGTAATCTCAACTGGGGTCATCCTGGTGGATTCTTGGGTACTTCCCTAGCACCAGGTTTCTCTCTATCTCCATGATGTCTCCCTCTATCAAGGTATCTCTTCCATTGCTCTTCCATTCCATCCCTGTTCCAGCTTGATCATCCCATTCCCTTATGTTCTCATCCCCCATCCCCTGCCCTCCATTGCCCACCCCTCATCCCCAGTTTACTCATGTAGCTCTCATCTATTTACCCTTCCCAGGGAGATTCATGCTTCCCTCTTTAGGTCCTCCTTGTTAGTTAGAGTCTCTGGAGCTGTGGGTTTTAGTCTGATTATCCTTTGCTTTACATTTAGTATCTACTTATGAGTGAGTACATACCATGTTTGTCCTTCTGAGTCTGGGTTATTTCACTCAAAATATTTTCTAGTTCCATCCTTTTGACTGCAAATTTCATGGTGTCATTGTTTTTTATTGCTGTATAGTACTCCATTGTGTGTATGAACCACATTTTCTTCATCCATTCTTCAGTTGAGGGGCATCTAGGTTGTTTCCAGGTTCTGGCTATTATGAATAATGCTGCTATGAACATAGTTGAGCAAGTGTCCTTGTGGTATGATTGAACATTCCTTGGATATTTGCCCAAGAGTAGTATCATTGGGTCTTGAGGTAGATTGATTCCTAACTTTCTGAGACACCACCATACTGATTTCTAAAGTGGCTTTACAAGTTTGCACTCCACCTGTAGCACGAATCTTAAAGAGTCTTGTTAATAAAAACAAACCTGGAGCCAGGTATTGGGGTGAATGCTGGAAGATCAGAGAAGCAGAACAAGCCACAGTTACCTCACCTCGCCAATTCCTCAGCTGATCCTGTTTCCTCAGACTGTAAGCTTCTGAGTCCTCATCCAAATAGATCTCAGCTGAACTGCTTTTCGAAAGCCTGAAAGCTTAACCAGCCTAGTTCCTGGTTTTCATGCCTTATATACCTTTCTGCTTTCTGCCATTACTTCCTAGGATTAAAGGCTCTTGTTACAATGCCTGGCTGTTTCCAGTGTGGCCTTGAACTCACAGAGATCCAAATGGATCTCTGCCTCCCAAGTGATAGGATTAAAGGCATGTGTGTAACCATTTTCCAGCCTCTATATCTAGTGGCTGTTCTGTTCTCTAACCCCAGATAAGTTTATTAGGGTGCACAATATTTTGGGGAACACAATACCACCACACCCATCAACAGTGGAGGAATATTCCCCCCTGCTCCACATCTTCTCCAATATTAGCTGTCTTCAGTGTTTTTGATCTTAGCCATTCTCACAGGTGTAACGTGGTATCTCAGAGCTGTTTTGATTTGCATTTCTCTGATGACTAAGGATGTTGAGCAGTTCCTTACATGTCTTTCAGCCATTTGAGATTCTTCTGTTGAGAATTCTGTTTAGCTCTGTAGCCCATTTTTTAAAATTGCATGTTTTTTGTTACTGACTTATAGTTTTGTCACACTGTTCAGAGTGGATATTTGGTATAATGTTATTTTAAGAATCATTTGTGGCTGACCACTTTCTGTATCCTCAAGAGTGTTCCATGTGCTATGGATTCAAATGCATGTTCTTTTGGTGTTAAATGGCATGTCCCTCCAGCTTAACTAAGCTTTGACTGAATGGTCTGCTCCTTGTTGAAAGTGGGTACTCATATCCCCTCTTCTTACTGTAATCTACTGGAGTCTATCTATCCTTTAATTCTATCTTTGTTGCTTATTTTTATATACTTGGATACTGGACATATACAATTAACTGTCATTTCCTCTTCTTAAATAGACTTCTTTACAGAGGGTTACAGGTATGTGTCACCTTGCTTGGTCATTATAAGTTCTTGACAATGATAAATTTTCCAAATCCATACTATAAAGCCTCAAAATAAACCATTAAACAAGTGGAAAATTATAATCCAATGTCCCTTATGACTATAAATGTAAGCTAGAATCTTTCAAAAGTACACAGGGTCCTGCAGCCAACTGAAATGATTGTTCACCATGATTATGTAAGATTCATCCCAGGCCTGCAGGATGAGTCAACATATGGAAACCAATAAGCATGAAACACTACATCAATTAGGATGAATAACAGAAATATGAAGACCATCTGAATGATGAAGAAAAGACATTTGGTAAATTTAAATAAATCGTTGTGATAAAAAAATACTTAACAGATTGGTGACAGGGTGGATATAATAAAGTCTACATACATTAATGCCAGCGTTAATTCACACTGAATGGGGGAAACCGAAAAACTAGAAGGAAATGAAGATGCTCACTTCATCACCTTTATTCAAGTCTTAGCAGAGAAACAGGGCAAAAGAAAGAATGAAAGTCATTCACAAAAGAAAGAAGGAAATTCGGCTGTTACTGTACACAGATGACATGATGCTACGTGCAGGAAAATGTCAGTGACTCCACCCCAAATGATTAGAACTAGCAAACAAATTTAACAAAGTTATGGGCTAAATATACAACATACGAAACCTACAGCATTCCTATGCACTAAGAGCAAATGGCATGAAACAGAAATTTAAAAAAAAGAAAGCCCCATTTACAGTAGCTACTAATCTTACACTACCTAGATACAAATTTAACTAAAGGGGTGCAAAGTCTTCAAAATGAAAACTTCTGTATTAGTTACTTTTCTGTTGCTGTGATAAAACACCATGGCCAGAGGAACTTAGAGAAGGCAGTTTATTTTGGCTTAGGGTACTGGGTTAATAAGAGTCTCTCATGGCAGAAAGGTGTGGCAGGAAGCAGAAGGAAGCTGAGATCTCACATCTTCTAGTGCAAGAAGTTGCTCAAGGCTTTTAATCTCAAAAGCAGGCTTAACCACCTAAATAACATCAAACAGCACCTTTGACTAAGTGTTCACACTCATGAGACTCTAGGAGACTTTTTTTTTCTCCCAAACAGGACAAGTCTAAAACAATGCTGAAAGAAAAAAAAAAAATAAGATAACCCATGATAATACCTGGAAAAGTCAGTGTTATTTATCCAATGTGGTTTGTAGGTTAAATACAGTTTTTGTCAAAGTATCAATGACCTCCTTAAAAGAAGAAGATAAAGATTTTGATAAATGTATACAAATAGGCCTGTGTTCAGAATATGGTTACAAGAGAAATCTCTGCACCTTCCTTTAAAATTTTTTCTGAACATAAACTACTTCAAAAATGTTTTAAAATAGTTGAAAATGGAAATAGGATAAAAAAGACAGATTTTTTTTAAAATTTATGCATTTTCCCTCAAATTTGAATAAAAATCATGCCTATTTTAAAATAGAGAAAAAGTAGAAAAAATATTCAGAGATTTTTGTCACAAATATCTTATGGCTATATAACTAAGTGGTGCTTTTGAATAAATAAATATTAAATCTGTGCTTTCTCATCACATTTAATTTCATAAATTCCATAGTGCCAAAGCGATTATTTTCCATACTCATCATTGTCATAATTTTCTTGCTTATGCAACTTTTCACTTCTTCTTTCCAGTAATTTGAAGTATCCCATTATTAAAAATGATGGAGGGCGTGGTCAAGAGAGTGAAAGTTATGCTGGTATTCCCCAAAGGTGACAGGGGACAAAATCCCCATTCCCAACTCGTGATCTCTAGTACCAAGAAGTTCTGTTTAGAGTGTATACAACTTTACCTCATAATTTCCAGAGAACAAAAGATAAGCATGTGTCAAAATTTTACCTACTTCATTAAACAGGGAACTAGTAACTTGGAAAGACAAGCTCAAATTACATTGGGAAGAACACAAGTACTTTTGGCAGAGGGAAAGCAGGCTTCAAACCAGAATGCTAATTTAAACACAAAACTGGTGTAGACACTGAACGCTCTCAGGTCAGCCAATCTAGCTGAAAGAGTGGACTCAAGGTTCAGTGAGACAGCCTATCTCAAAAAGACAACATGGAGTATGACGGAGGAAGACGTGGTATAAAATTCTGACTGACAAATATCCGTGAATAGGTTAGCACACATGCACATGCATCACACACACACACACACACACACACACACACACACACACACAGTCACCCATGACACTTTTCCTTATTATCATCAATGCAGTTAGTTTTGAAAGAGCCTTTTCCTACCAGGTGATTGGAAATGTAATTGGTATTATTTTCACTATAAGATAATATAACTTGCTTTCTCTTGTATGACCATGTGGTCCAAAAAAAAATAGATGGAAGTATGGTCACAGGTCTGTAGACCTTTTGCAAAGAGGGATAGCACCAGCTATTGTGTTCATATTTAATTATAACTTTAGGAAGGGGATTCCGTAATCAGAACTCAAATCGTCATAATTGGTGCAACTTGCAGCAGCATGCACTCTAGGTCTTGAGAGATCATCTTCCCAATAAGGCTGTTCCCCTCTGAGAGAGACCAGGAAGGTTATTGTCCCCTGAGAATGACCATTTCCCCACTGTCCACCTGCAACAAATCATAGCTCTGTGTTCTGAAAGAACAAAGCCAAACTCAAGCAAAACAAAAGAGATCCTAGATGATGACATTTTGATGGTGGTTTCTCATGTGTGTTAGTTACTCCCAGGATAAGCATGTATTTCTTTGTATTCTGGCTGGCTATAGCATTCACAGTTGATGTACAACATAGAAAGAACTTTAAGTCTAAAGAATGCTGCTATTTCATGAGCATCTTCTAACTTCCATGACTGGTCCAAGCAATTTATTCACAAGGAGGCCAAATTTCTTCAAAACTTAGAGAAACAAAGGAATAAAAATGCGTTTTTTTAAACTTTGAATTTTCTTATCTGAATTTCTAAGTAAATCCTCAACTGTGGGGCAAGTGGAGGTTGGTCCCGTGGTAGAGGGACATTGGAGATAGATAACTATTTTAGAGGTTTGGCTCTAATGAGCTTATCAGAGCAGAGTATAACCATGGGGCTTTAGTACTTTTGTGCATATGCCTAGCACAGTTTTGTACATTAATAAATAGTAGATTCGCTGAGCTAAATTTTTTAATGACCAATAACAAAAAGTTGGTTTTGACTAACTTTGCCAGATTAATGACCAAATTATCTTTATTCTCGATAGTTTATGATGTAGTTGTATCGCTGTTATATGAAACAGATCACTGAAGACTATTCAATGAAAAATATATTTTAAAAAAACAAGGTGGATATACTGTTATCTAGATGTTGAGATGGTCTTCAAATTTAATTTTTTTTAAAATTTTCCCCCATTTCTATTTATTTATTTATTTTTCTATTATCAGCTTGATACAGTACAATTCTTATCCTAATAGTGAAATGGTTGATTAAGACTTGCCCAGTAATTGAGTAAAACCAAAACTTATTATAAACCACAGTCATTCTAGGGTCCCCCCTGCTATATAGCTTCCCTGGTTCTGTGGGTTGCAGTCTGATTGTTCTTTGCTTTATATCTAGAATCCACTTATGAGTCAGTACATACCATGTTTGTTCTTCTGGGTTTGGGTTACCTCACTCAGGATGATATTTTCTAGTTCCATCCATTTGCCTGCAAATTTCATGCTGTCATTGTTTTTCTCTGCTGAGTAGTACTCCATTGTGTATATGTACCACATTTTCTTAATCCATTCTTCAGTTGACGGGTATCTAGGTTGTTTCCAGGTTCTGGCTATTACAAATAGTGCTGCTATGAACATAGTTGAGCATGTATCTTTGTGGTATGATTGAACATTCCTTGGGTATATGCCTAAGAGTGTTATGGCTGGGTCTTGAGGTAGATTGATTCCCAATTATCTTAGAAATCGCCAACTGATTTCACTAATGACAGTCAATGTTGGAGAGGATGCAGAGCAAAGGGAACACTCCTCCATTGTTGGTGGGAATGCAAACTTGTACAACCACTGTGGAAATTTTTAAATTTTGTTATGGCTTCTTTTCCTAAGTAAAAGTTCACGTTAATACTTTGTTGTTAATTTGCAATTTTATAGTATTTTTCTTCAAGAGAAACCTTAAAATGAACTCTCAGAGCTCATAAAAGTTTGATCAAGCCTTTGTTCTAATGATTCTTCAAAGCCTATACTATCCTCTGGGTGGCTCCTAGTGACTTTTCGTAGACAGTATTGTGTCTGATATTCTTAAATCCCTTAGAGAACTGATGGAAAAGTAGATTTCACCACTTAAATTCGTTCTGTTGACTAGTGTGTTTTATATTGTCATTAACCTGATATTGATGAGATATTCAAGTTGCTTTCTTTTAAAACACAAGATACCAGGTGTTGTCAGCAGTACTAAAGATACTCAGGTTTTCTTTTATTTCTGTGAAATAATCAATATACCTGTAGTACATGTATAAACTCAAGGGGATATTTTGCACATAATTGGTGGGAGACTTCTTCCACAATCAACAAGAACGTGAAATGTTGGGATATGCTCAGGTTGATTGATACAAAGATTGATACTCCCAGAAAGATGAGTTTCAACTTTGTACAGTATTATCACCAAAGTGACAAACTTTCACTTTTGTCTGATTTTTTAGTGGAAGGAGTGTCTCAGACCCAATCCAAACTCAATAAAAAGGATTTACAAAGGGTGAATTCTAGAAGTTTAACTCATTGGAGTCAAGAGATATTTACTCCACTGAAATATTGAGGCCTAGTGCCTCTCTAGAGAAACTGACTGAGAACAATAAAGGTTTTTACATATCAAGGTGGAAGGTAGAGTGGAGGAACATTCCTGTGGAGGCAGAGAACTGTGTGGAGAGGGAAAGAAAGGGCAGCCATTTTTCTGCAGAGAGACAGACCGTCATGGCGAGAGAGGAGAGGATGGCAGAGTTTCCATAGAGGGTAAGCAGAGTTTTCTGAGTGCCAGGAGTAGAAAGTACTGGAAATGGAGAGTGAGGAAACGGAGGACATAGACGAGACTGGAAGCATAGGAGTTTAGTCATTAGCAGGACTATGGGCTAGGAAACTGGACGGAACTGATGCTATATAGACAGGATTTCATCCCAGAGAAATGAAGTAGATGAATAAAGAGCTTGATGTATCTATATTTATTCTCATCCTGAATGCCTGACAGAGCTATAGCTGTATTGATAGAATTTTGTCTCAGAGGAATCAAGTTAACAGACATAAGAGCATAGTGTACATAGATTTTTTTTTTCCCTCAAATATCCCATGCCAGACTTAGCGAAATCCTCAGGACCCCTGGGTATTCACTATGATACTTTCAAAAGAAAATTATTTTTTGGCAAAATAGGAACCGATTACGTACACACAAATATCTATGTATATATGTTCAGACAGACAGTGAGAGGGAACTCATGAAGACACCAATAGTAATGCAGTATCACTAGAGAGCTCATTACTCTGATTACTGTCCTCTATTTGGATAATGAACTTCCCAAAGCTCAGTGAAAAAGAATCATTGGAACGGAAGAATTACATTAGGTCCCCAGTACAATATATGCTTAATTTTCTTCATATAAGGGGATGGGATTTTTGCTCTGTCTCTTACCAAAAAACTTAAAATATTCAGAGACAGTTTTGACTGTCTTACATGGAGTACCAACTTGGGTATGGCATCAAGATGCTGGTAAAGTTCCTGCACTGAAGGAATGAGTGTAACATGCTTAACCTTTCCAACAAAGTGCTTTGATATCTAACTCAGCAGTGTCTTGGTTAAAATTCCTGCTTGAGATACAGAGAAGTATGAGTGTGATCCAAAAGATTGGTGTGATTTGCACTTCAAAACAAAGAATAGGCTCGCATTTTAACAAGCCTTTCCACTTAACCATTTAGAGAGCCATAGGATGGGGTGTGAGGGGAAGCCATGGATATGCACTGCTCACTGTTTTAGGAGGGAGGAAAGTCTTAAATGCTATGATTTCTGAGTGTTTTTCAAAGCAGGAAAGTGGAAATTTTCAAGCAAATGATTAAAAAATGTAAAATAAATGTAGCTCCTGACTATTCTGTAATAACAAATATGTGTTATACTTAACTATCTGAGAAAATAATCTTAATACTTCAGAGTAATATTGTCTTTGCTATTAAACATTATTAGGTATTAAAGTGTTCCTTATCAAGATAGCCCAAAATAAACATGGGTCTAGTAAAATTCCTAGAAGATGGAAAGTATATATTGAATGTTCACTGATTTGGAATTGAGAAAGAGAGAAAATATCACAAGGAGGGCTTAAGAAGTAATAAAAGCATAAAATATGGATGCTACAGAAATGGTCCTATGGTTGAGTGCTTTCTGCTCTTCCAGAGAACTCAAGTTCAGTTTCTAGACCTAAGTCCTCATGCCCACAACTACTTCTAACTCTAGTTCCATGGGATCTAGACCCTTCTTCAGGTCTCTGCGTGTACCCTAGAATGTGCATAACAAACTATGTTGATGTTTAGCTAATGAGCAGTTGGACTGAAAATACAAGAATTAACTATAGTCAGACTGAGATTGAAATATCAGGTCAGTTTGAAATTAACAAAACCTTTTTCCTTGTTTCTTTATTTTATCTGTTAGTAGAATGTTGGGCTGTGTTTAGTCATTGCTGTTATCTCTTTTAATCCTGGTTAAAATATTTCAGGACCTTGACATAGCCTGGTTCTGGGCTTGTAGATCCATCCTCATGTTTCAAAAAGCTGATTTTTCATGGACTTATCCTTACCTGTTACCCAACTCTCCATTTTCAGTTTTAGTAATAAAAGTACTACTATTCAATATAGAGTCAGACGATTCAATCTTGATATAATTTTATAGTCAAAAGATAGCTAATTACCTATAGTGATGTTAAAAAATTAACATTACTTCAGATAGAGACAGTCATGGGACCAATGTGTCTCTAATATATCCAGAACTGCCAAAGACTTAAGATAATTACTGTAACTGCAGCACACGGTAGTTCAAAATGCTTGTCAGCCGGGGTAGTACTGCTGCTCTAGCTGGCAGCATGAACCTTGGAAAACAGGGCCTGAAAATGAAATATGAGGTGGACTAAAGTCTCATGCAATAGCCAACTTTATTCAGAGCATCTGGCCATTTATACTCTAAGAAGATCACTTGAGTAAAGTTCTCACGAGTTCAAGTTGTATATAATCACAAGAACAAGCTGCACATGGCAAAAAACATGTTTTTTGCTAGAGGCATAACAAATGACAATAGCCAGCTGTCATGAGTACACTGAAGAAAACTCACTGTCTCTGCTGCACCTGAGAGGGAGAAGAAAACAAATTTCAAGAACAATTCTGGGTTTTTGAATAAACTGAGGTCACAAGACTCTCATCTTGTTTCCTTGCAGTTTTCTTACAAGTGCTCAGAATTCTTGTACAACTCCATTTTTGAGCTGTTTTGAGAACTACTGGACTCAAAAGTTTCATAATCTTGGATGGGAGCAAATTTCATCCTAGAGTGCCCAGGATTAATTTTGATCATGAAATTTCATATCATTATCTAATTTTTAGAAGTTGAAAAATTTCAATCTCAAAAGACATTTCTTTTTAATATAATAGACTATGTGACTGTTTCTTTTATTTTTAACATATAATTGGGAAAATGCAAGAACAGATAGGAATGATAATTAACATGGGGTGTTCTTATGATGCCATTTGAAATGAAGGGCTTCCTTGTGGCTTTTCATACACACTTTTTTCTTTTGTCCACTGTTGTGGAACAGCTTCCTCGAGAGTTTAAGCATTCCATTGTGCAAGGAAGCTTCTTAACAAGAAAGATTAAAACCTCAAAGCAGCTTTAGGAAGTCCCTGAAACTGATCAGATTCACTAGGCTCCTTCTCCTCAAGAGTAAAAGAGGCAAGCTGCAAAGGAGACAGACTCTCAGACCAGATCACTTGCCTGGAGAAAGTAGAGGTGCCTGGAAGAGGTTTAGACCAGAGTCATTTGGAAAGGACACTCTCCAGCCTTCAGGGCTGCCTGCTTGCTGGGCAATGTCATCTAGGTTTCCCAGCTTTCCTGAGCTGTCACCAATGCTGGGGCAAGCTTTGGTCATACCACTGTCGTTGAGTTATTTCTGCTCCTGAATGTAACTCCAATAAAACTTATTGGTTAACCCAGATGAACTTTGGTGCTATTATGACTTTGGCCTGTCATGGGTTCCCTATATTAGGTGAACAGACATCTGTGTTTTGTCTACTCAAGAAAAGCCTTGTCACACTACACTCCCCTCTGCCAATTCCTCTTTTGTACCCTGACAACTTTGTTCTGGTCTTTCTTGTCCTCTATAGTCTTTTTCCTGTTTTTATGTCACATCATGTGGACTGGTCCTTTATAACTTTTGAGTAACTATCATAGTTCTTCATTTGTTTGTTTTGCTGGTGATTGGACAAAAGGTCTTGCTTTTTCAAGTAAGCATTTTACATCTGGTCTACAACTCCAAGGAACTCTGATGGATTTTTCACTGGGTTGTTCACAAGAGCTAAACTTTCTACAGTAGAGAATAAGCATGTCTCTTACTACACAGGGTTTTATATTAAAGGTATGGCTTTATACACCTATACAATAAGGTAATAATAAACAGTAATGGTGTGGTGGTTTGAACGAGAATGTCAGCCATAGTTTCATATCTTTGAATACTTAGGCCCCATTTGTTGAACTATTTGAGAAGGATGAGGAAGTGTGACCTTGATGAAGGAGGTATGTTACTAGGGGCTGACTTTGAGTTCTCAAAAGTGTCCATTCAATTCCCAGTTAGTTCTGTCTCACTCCCTTTCTCCCTCCTCTTCCTCCTTCTCTCTCTCTCTCTCTCTCTCTCTCTCTCTCTCTCTCTCTCTCTCTCTCATTTGTCATTAGGTCTCAAGATTTAAGTTCTCAGCTTCTTCTTTATCATGCATCTGCCTCTCTGCTGCTATGCTCCCTTCCATGATAGTCACAGATTCATCCTCTGAAACTGTAACCTCCTAATAGACTCTTTTTCCAAATGTTGCTTTGTTCATGGTGTCTCATCACAGCAATAGAACAATAACTAACACTGCATTTAAACAAGGTTACTTGATATATTTTGATAACAAGTGCACACAAAGACAAAGTCATAACGTTTGAAGTCAGTGAGTCCCTATTGCTACATTTTCCTTGTCTTTTCTGTATATCTTCTGCAGAGCAGTATTTTCTGTTTGCCTCTGTTTCTTGAGATTCTCTCTGACACAGTTTCACCTTGCATGGTCATCTCCTACTTGCCTGTCATTTTTTGGACTCACTGATCACAGCAAGCAATGTTAACTATATGATCAGTGATCTTAAAGTCTCTATTCCTACCTAGTCATTTCTTGTAAGTGAAATTTAAAACCAAATACAATGAACATAATTAGAGTTGGAAGAGTCCGATTAACTCCACATTGACTTTTAGTACATCTCCTGTGGTTTTA
The DNA here is from genome assembly GCF_949786415.1 of Peromyscus eremicus. NCBI lineage: Eukaryota > Metazoa > Chordata > Mammalia > Rodentia > Cricetidae > Peromyscus > Peromyscus eremicus. The sequence goes on from NC_081434.1 coordinate 29,636,463, forward strand.
ATCACAGGGCCAATATTCATTAATATCTTCCATCTCTAGCTTTCCTGGATGTGGAGGTTTAAATAGGTATAGTTCCATAGACTCATGTGTTTGAATGCCTGGCCCATAGGGAGTAGCATTATTAGAAGGTATGTCTTTGATGGGGTAAGTGTGGCCTAGGAGGAAGTGTGCCACTGTTGGGGCAGGCTACGAGATCTCATATATACTCAAACTATGCCCAGTATATAGTATCTCCTTCTGCTACCTGCAGATCAAGATATAGAACTCTCAGCTTCTTCTCTAGCCCCATGTCTGCCTGCATATCACCATGTCCCACCATGATGACAATGGACTAAACCTCTGAAATTGTAATCCAGCCCCAATGAAATGTTTTCTTTATAAGAGTTGCTATGGTCAGGGTGCCTCTTCACAGCAATAGAACACCCCAACTAAAACAGTGGAGTTCTCTATTTGGCACTGGTCATTCTCCATTTGTTTGAAAATTAGTGGCTCATATCCTCTCAGTGTATCCTGGGAAGGATATCCTTAAGTATCCTTAATATCTTTGTTCTACCTGATAGTATCAATTATATAGTTAATAGCTATAGTTAATATTTTTTTTCTCTACGTGTGCTCGCCATTGCATCTGATCCTAGAGTTCTGGTACCAATCAAGCTCCAGAGAGTATCATGAAGCCCCAGTTTCCCCTTTTGATATGTACTTTCCAAAGCAACAATTGACCATACAGACAGCATCTATGCCATGATCACAAGCATTCTTACTGTCTAGTCTCTTATGTCATTCTGTTGCCAGTGGCACACTGCTGATGGCTGTGTCCTTGTGATGATTCTTGAAAGTGGACAAAGCTTCCCATTTAATTTATTTTTTTTAAATTGCGTTAGGTCTTTAACAGAATCATCTTTGTTTCTCATTTAAGTTTCATTTTTTTAATATTCTTTTAATTTTCTAAAAACTGCTAGAAACTTGATTAGGCTTGTAGTGCTTAGGAAGACTTCAGATAATGACTTCAGATTCAAAAGTGACTTCAGTGCTATAAATTAAAGAACTATCCAATTAGAGAGACAAAGATTATCTAATTAGAAAAATATGGGAAACGTGGGAATTCTGTGAGCTTTTAATTAACTGAAACAAGAAATATTCACATATTTTCTTTTCTCAAATCTGACTTGGTTATAATCAATCAAAAGAGACTTAATCAGTGCTAGCTTTCAGCATGACAGTAGGTTTGTACAATTATTCCAGAATGATTTCTTTAAAATTACTCAACTTTTAGTCTACTATGGAATTGATTTTCTCAGTGTCATACAGCCTCAAGCTACTATAAGCAAATGGATAGGCTAACTCTTAAAATGCATTCGAATGAAAGCCTTACTGAGTCTACAAGGCAAATTTATAACACATAGAAGCAAATTGAAGTTATGTTACTATTGATTAAAACAGTCCTGAATTATTAACAGATTTTGCTAGTAGTGATGACAGCTGAAATCAGAGTTCCCAAAAGACCTACTTTTCTGAAAGGATAGTGGCATCATCTAAATATATAATAATAAAAATCATAATGTTGGTTATATGACAATCTTAAGAATATTCAGAGTAATCACAAGCATCACAAAGATTCTTACCTCTGAATCACACTGATGACTCCAATAGGATCAAGTGATCATATTTCTGTCTTTATTCAAATATTGAAGTATTTATTCCAGTGATAAAAGAACAAGCTTATTAACATAATAAATATGCAGGGTCAGAATTATAATATGCTAAGGGAAGAGGGAATGGCGGTTGCAATTAACTACATAAAATATATATGGAGAACATTATAAAATCTGAGTAATAGAATGAAATAATGGGATTAAGTTCTAATGCTCTATGACACAATAGAGTCACTATAGTTTACAATTATATATTTTGTGAAAATTTACAAGATTTCAAAGGCTCCAAATATAAAGATACAATAAGGAGATGGAACTGCTAATTGTCCAGACTTGATTATTACAAATTGTATAAATTATCAAATGACTATACTATAATTGCATGAATATGTATAAATAGTATGTCAGTTAAAAAGAGAAAAGAATGTACACCCAAATATATAGCTATGCATAATTATTCATACCAGCCATTTTCATAAGAGATCCAAATGGTATTCAAATGTGTTTCAAGAATGGGAAAATAATTACTATTTGCCCAATGTAATATTATATAGCATTAAAAAGAACATACTGTATATTCATTAAAAATACAAACTGGGAGTAATAATCTATTGTAAAATAAAAGACAAAAGTGCAATATTAATAATTTTTAGTTTAAAGATCTCAATTTGTTTATTAGAACGGTTGACTTTAAAAGCTAGAACTTTTAGTCCACAAGTCAGTCAAAGTTATCTATTTCAGAAAATGGACTATGACATGAAGTCATCAAGAGATAGGACATTTGGCTGCCCAGGACATTAAAATTGAACTAGTAGGGACTAGAGAGATTGCCTAGTGGCTAAGACCACTACCTACTCTTGCAGATGACCCAGATCCAGTTTCCAGCAACACATGGCAGTTCACAGCTTCCTGTAAATCCAATCTCAGGAGATCCTACACTTTTTTCTGGCCTCCACAGGTGTATGCACATGCATGGTACACATACACACATATAGGTAAATCAGTGATGCATTGAAATAATAAAAATAAATGAATAAATAATCTTTATGAAGAGTAATTGTATTTCCTCTAAAAATGTCAAATTGTGCTAGTGGATATAATGATATAAACTGACCAAATTTGTTAGGAATCCTATTCCATACATCACACTCTGAAAGTTAATATCAGATTTTATTTGCCTCAATGGCATGCTGTAGTGGATCGGGGACCTTGCTTATTTTTATTGGTAGAAGTCACACATGTCTATAAGGTGCTGACTGATCTGTTGTTAAAGGTGATACCTAAACCCACCTTGTCCCTTCTTTTATCAGGAATGACATCACTGATTCATTAATATACAATGACTTTGCACTGACAGATGCCACACCTGTCTGGGACAATGAAGATTTTGGCAGAGAACTGCATTTTTAGACTAAAATGCTGTGCAACCCTTAGAAAGGATGGAGATATATATATATATATATATATATATATATATATATATATATATATGCTGTAGTTTCAAATATAATTGCAGAACTACATTTTATATACATATATATATATATATATATATATATATATATATATATGTTTTTTTTTGAGACAGGTTTACTCTGTGTAGCTTTGCGCCTTTCCTGGGACTCACTTTGTAGACGAGACTGGTCTCGAACTCACAGAGATACGCCTGGCTCTGCCTCCCAAGTGCCACCTGGCTTTATGATATATTTTACATACTGTTTAATGAATACCACAGAATATGGACTATCTCTGAGAAGATATGGTAAGTATACCTTACTGCTTTTCTTTTTAATTTTAGGGAGAACATACACAGTATCAAATTTCTGAACTTAAAAGCTTTTGTTGTTGTTGTTGTTGTTTCTTTCTTTTGAGAATAAGTCTTGCTATGTAGTCTTAGTTGGCCTGGCACCAACTACGTGGTCTAGGCTGATCTGAGACTACAGCAATCCTCCTGCCTTAGCCTTCTGAATGTGGCTTACCTGCTTACATACTGTACACAATGTCTGGTGCTATCGTCACCTTATATACAGAAAAATGAAGTTCTCCAGTGTTACAAAATGTGAATGATGCCAGCCTATCAAGACTGTGCACAAGCTCATTGTGAGTCTTGATCCTTGTCCTGTTACTAATGATCTATTTTTTTTCGAGTTCTACTAATTTGACAGAAGAAAACTGAAACAAACGTTCAGTGGGCCACAATGGCTATCAATTCGGTTGTCAATGACAATTCTTTACTCATAAAATCAAAAGGCAAAAGCATTTGTGGTGTATGCTTTGAGATATTGCATGAATATCACCATGATTGTTGACTTCCCTTTTGCATTCATGTTTCTGACCATTGAAAGTGTGAGGACTCTGCATCCAACAAAAAGCCTATTCATTATTTTGCCATATATAAACATACCTTTGTGCCAAGGTGAACTGAAGTGCACCATCTGGATTTAGATAATTATTCTAAAACATTTCTCTTTTGTGATCAGTATCTACTTTTCTTACTTGTGCAGTGTGTTTATTCTAACCAAACAGTGCATTCAAAGCAGACTGCCAAGCAGAGACTTGAAAGACTCCACAGGATCAGACAAATCTCAAGATGAGTGTATTGAATGATAAAAGCAAAGCACAGTGGAATGAAATAATTTTAGCTCCACATTTTCTAACCCCTTAGCCTTTCATAGAAAGTTAAATGGCCTAAATATTTTTTAAATCGTCTAGGGGTATAAATAACTACATAGGGAATTTCAAATGTGTAAAACAAACAAAACCAGAAAGTCTTTTATTTTTTCTTATAAGACATTATAGATGGAATGAAAAGGAATTAATAAGTTTGTTTTATAATTTTAGGAAAGAATAGCTTCTCTAATACCCCCTCTGACTCTTTCCTGTTACATGGGTCTTGAGAATGGACCATCTGTTAAATTTGTTCTTTACCCCTTAGACACATAGAGATGAATTAAAGTCAGTTCTTCAAATTGTCCTTTAATGTATACAGACATTTTGGTCTTTTATTAGACATATAGCCTTAGACAATTTTATTGCTTCATTCTTTTTCTGTATATCTTCAAAGCCACATCTACAGGAGTGCTTCTCTAATTCTGGGTAAATCCATTAGTTCATGCAAAACCCCTTGAAGACTGCCTGCTTCATGATATGTTATTAACAATTGTAACATTTAGTTTGTTATTTAAATATATATATGTTAAATTTATTTTGTAAGTTTTAAATATAGATAATACAGCTGTGAACATTAAAACTTTCTTATTTATTTATGCTAATTTACTAAGTAGTAAGTTGTGTTTATCTAGAAATTATTATCAGTACTGATGACTTTTCAGTTGTAATTATAAGATTAAAATTTATATTGATTTTCAAAACTGCCAATACTCAAGAGTAGGAGTTGATTGTTGACTTCACCGGCAAAGTATTTTTGAATTCCAAGAATGTCCCATAAGTGTGTCCAGGGGGTCTGCACACACCATGATATATTCTCAAAGGTGACGCTGAGGCAGGCATACACAGGATGCTCCATCTACCAAGATGTCATTGTAATGGCCTGTGAGAAGGGAAGCTCATATGTCCTTCACACAGGGTATCACGTTGAGCAGTACAGTGAACTCACTCCCACCATATCTGTATTTAGTTAAAAATTACACACATACACTATGCTTGATGTGAATGTAAAACATTAATAGTATTGATTTAGTATATATTAATATAACTATTAATTCAAATTTAAGTAAGCTCATATGTTTATTAAAATATTTTGAGAATTTTATATATGAGTAATGTATTTACATATTTTCCTCTCTTCTGTATCCCTTGTAATTCCTTCCATGGCCTTCCTCCTCCTCTTTGAATTCATGACCATTCTTTATTTATTATTGTATTACTTAAGCGCGCACGTGTGTGTGTGTGTGTGTGTGTGTGTGTAGTGAGTATACAAAAAACCTACTGAGCTCCTTAAGTGCTTCTCATTTGCACATGTGCTTATGGCTGATGACTTGGGATTCAATAACCTGGAGGGCTCATCCCTGGAGAAAACTGATTCTTCAACTCTGAGAAACCAGTGATTGCTATAGTTCTTAATCTAGGCAGCATAGTTTCTAATTGTATTCTAAATACTTATCCTTGTACCCACAGTTAAGTGTAGTTTTTTTATGCATCACCAAAGAAAAGTGTTTTTTTTTTCCAGCAGATGGAGACAACTGCAGAGATCTTCAAATAATCAAAACAGAGACTAAGTGATTGTGGGAAGAAAAGTACAATTTGGGACTCATTTTTCTCAAATGACTCAATTATTTCTCTTAAGCATATTATTTTAGATATGGTTCATATAATGGGTTACTAAAAATTGACTTAATTAATGATGTTACAGGCATCACACTTCCATGTTCTATTCATAGTACATTTGTTGTAAAAGCTCATGAATAATGAAGTTCCCATGACTCTTTTATATGTAAAGCCAAAGTCTAATGAATTTTCAGGGAAGCATAAGCACATAGACATAGTATTACAGAAAACTCTGAAAGATAGAAGCAGACCCAAAATACAAATCTATCTAGTCCAGGGACAGACTGGGATTTCAGAAGCTTCTTTGTGAGGAGATGAAACTTAATTAATAATCCATCTGACTTTAAAACGTAACAGTCAACATTTTTATAGGTACTTAGGACAAAACAACAACCAAAAAAAATACAACTCTACATTCACCCAAAGTGGACCTAGAGATGAGAATTATGGTAGGCCAAGGATAAGATCCATGGAAAACAATTTTCAGAGTCAGATAAATGAAGCAAAATCTAAGAGATGAATAAGAAGTACTAACCTGAAAATTTAGAAAATGCCCAAGAGAGTTATATTGAAATCCTAAGCAAATATAAGGTGGCAAGACTACTGGCAGCTATGGTTTTGAAAAGTTACAACCAAAAATAAATGAATCGATAACTATTGTGTTTAGTAATTAGGAGTTCAATAGAAATAACTATAGTGATTTGATGTTTTGATTGTCTTTTATGTTTGATTGCACATTTTGTTGAGCTACATAAAATTATAATGAATGACAAAGATTTATTTCTTAGTCTGAAATGAAAGAACTGAGAACACTAGTCTCTATTTGTCTTCATTTATAGCATACTTTGTAATATATACTAGATAAAACTTAAAGACTTTATCCAGTAGTAACCAAAGTTTCTATGATTTTGGAACCATACTTTCCTCTGTTCTCAGCATTTCTGTTATTATTTTCTATAACCCAAAATACATAGTACAGCTACTTACACGTAATCAAGTTGACTGTAGGTATTATTATTATTCCTAGACTCATTAAATTTTGTTGTTTTGAGGGATCTAAAGAAAGAACTTCTAGTCTGAAGACTTTCATACCACAAATTAATTCATATTATGCTTTGGCACTAGCTTATTATTGCCAAATAATTCCAGTTGTCATAACTTCTCATGCTCTTCTTATAGAATGTCAGATTTCAGCAGCTGGTGGTAACTGAAATCTGTGGATAATGTAAGGACTTATAAAAATATCTGTGTAACATAGCAGAGAAAGACGCAGTTGTCTAAGCAAGTAGTTGAGAAAACTTGACTACAGTATCTGAAGTGGGAATCAGAACCAACAGATGTGGACGTTGCTTCATAGTTCATAAGTTTTGTGTTTATTTGCTTAATAGTTTAGTATTGGGATGGATTTTTTGGTTATCAGTTGTGAGAAGGAAGCCAATGAGGGCTTTGATTTTTTTAGGTCTCTACTACAATGTCCTCAAAGCCCAGCTTCTGCTATTTGCTTACACTGTTACAACTATTTTGGTGATGAGGATGCATGAAATAAGATAAGCCATTAACACGATAGTGGTAAGTCCATTTAAATGAAAAAAATAAAATAAAAGATTCCACATTTTGTTTCTCTTCATTTGACTTTTTGACATTTTATGTGTCCATTATAATTCAGAAAAAATAATTATTCCCAAAAATATTGTATAATATTAAAGAGCTATGACATCTTAATATATTTGTTAATATTCATTTTGAACTCATTTTAAAATTATAGTCTTATTGGGATTGAGATACTGGGTACAGAAGCAAGCCAATGTATTTTTCCACTATTATATACAATCTAGTAATTAGATACTGGATAAATTATTACATAATTTATATTATAATTATAAAATTATTGTTAGTGAAACTATAATTGCTTAGTTTCAATCCTCTTTTTCAATGATAATTTATATTATAAAATTATTGTTAGTGAAACTATAATTGCTTAATTTAAATTCTCTTTTTCAATGATATTTCACTTAATTGCAGTCAAGATAGAGGACAGATGTACTGGATTTTTAAATTCAACAATTAAAACATCTACAATGATACTGACAAATGCCATAAAAATCCTTATACTGCATTGGAACCATCATGGATAATGTTTCTGAAATTCCCATATAGTATTAATCAGAATATGTTTTAAGAATAACTGTTAACTGAACAGGACCCTCTCATCTAGGGACAGATAATTATTATGAAAGAAGACAAGGGTAAAACATCATACATGCATCTTTGTAGCTCTTTTACTGTTTTCTATTAGTGACTTAGGGAATTAATCTCCATGGCATTTGATACATAATTGCTATATTAAAGACACAGCTGAGGACAATATGCATTGCCTCTGATTAAATTTATGCCCATTTTGAAATTTTTAATACTAATATTACTATTTTTACAGATAAACAACATTAGTCAAAGATTTCTGAACTGGTACATATGAGGGCTAAGATTTAGACTGTGATCTGTAAGACTATACATATTCTCAACCACTAATTCATTCTGATGGTTAAGCTCCATTTCATTGTTGGCATAAATTTATATGAAGATCTAATTTTTGCTCCATGATTCTAAAGTATTGTCATAGATATGTGTGGTAATAGAGACTTGTCTATGGAATCTATTTCAGTTTGTGTCTTACTTGTTAATATGGCAGGGTGCAGCATATGAACAAACATTTTAATGTAACTGGACTAGTCAATTTGATGACTTGTGATTGACTCTCTACTATAATGAGACTATTCCAGATTCAGTGGGAAACAGAGTAAGAAATGTCACATGATACTGACATTCTTTTAAGCCATGCATTCGTGACAAGGTAAACAAGCTAAAGACTTCACGTAATATGAAAATTAACAGATGACAGCTTTTAAAGCCATTCTGATTTTGTAAATTGCCACCATAGCCAAAGCTAACACAAATACATATGAAGATAAAGTGTCAAAATGGGTAGAATATTATACAAGTAAATAGTTGAATTATTTTCCTCTTGAAAATTTTCACTCAACTAGAAAAAGGCAAATATTTAATAGAGAAGGGGAATCACTGCTCTTATAAGTAGAGCTCAAAAGACATAACTTGCCTAAGTCAACATTGAGTCTTAACTCTTCAACTTCCTTCTCATCTGTTTACATCATCTATCTATCTATCTATCTATCTATCTATCTATCTATCTATCTATCTGTCTGTCTGTCTGTCTGTCTGTCTGTCTATCTGTCTGTCTACCTGCCTCTCTCTCTCTCTCTCTCTCTCTCTCTCTCTCTCTCTCTCTCTCTCTCTCTCTCATCTACCTAGCTACTTACCTATCCATCTATCTATCTATCTATCTATCTATCTATCTATCTATCTTTCTTACTATTACTATTATTATCATGAATAATTTTGTACTATATAGAATTCGCAAAGGTTTTCAATTGGACTTACTACTGCAACTGCATCTAAAGGGTTATATTATTTCCTGAATTGAAGCCTACGGAATGATGCAGGTTACAATAATCTTTTCAAGTCATTACCACTATTGCTTCTGGAAAGGGTCACTATAAATTATGATCAGATTCAATTGCAAATATTAATTAGTTTATTGGAAAAATCAGGTACTGTTGATAATTTACTCTATTTTATGTAGTAACTAATTGCACTGGGATTTTTATTCATAAACTTTCAGTGCTGGGATAGTATGGTGTATTTTTTATTTTCATATGCTCTATACTACACACAAAAACCCAGTTCAGAGGAACAATGAGTAAATGGTAGAAGTTGATGTTATTTCAACACAGAAACCTTAGTTTCAAAGAAAGTTTCATTGCATCAGTAGCGATGTCTGTTTATGTTTTGTGTCCTTTCAATTCTGCAATACTAATACTTTATGGAATTTAATGATTTAAAAATTTTTAATATTCTGTATCTCACCTGGTCTTCATGACCATGAAAGCTGCAGGATGCGTTTTCTTTAGATTAACAGAAGTGTGGCCAGAAATGTAGCCTAATTCCCCTACAACAGTTCCTACAAATCAGGATTGATGGCTTCTTCCTGCATAACTTGGCTTTTCTGTTCAATAATACTGTCCATAAAGTGAATACTGAGGGATTAAAGAGAATCAGAATAAAAGACTTCCATCTTTTGAGTTTTGTCAAATTTATGTGGTGAATTGAGAAGTTTATTATTTGAAAATATATTCAGAGACTCAATTGAAATTATATTCACAAACATAATTTTTACAAACACTAGGCCATTTCTTTGTGCAGATTACATTTGTAATGTGAAATAAAAATTCAGAGCCCCCTTTTCCTGGAATTATCAAAAATCTTAGAGTAAATGCCAATGATATTTATGTAAGCTTTACAAATGTTAGACATTTTAGAGATGAAGTAAACCTAAGAGAAGAATAAATACAGAAAAGAATTTCAAAAAAGACTGTTCAGTTAGAAAGAGCAAAACCTGGTAAGAATGATCTCTCAAAAAAGCAGGATCACCTATTATTGCTCATCATAGATCTAAACTATATTTAACACCCCAAAGATACGTCAATGTATGCAAGTTTTACTGATACACTAAATAAGGCAAAGCCTTTTAAAGATATATGTGACCTGATCAAAAACAATGGATAAGTTCTGAAAATGTGGTTCTTTTAAAAAGTATTATTAATTGTAAAGAGGCTCAAATCAGCTAACTTGTTGTGGGATATGTGTATACTGTGTGAAGGTGTATTGCTGTGACTGGTGTAATAAAGAGCTGAACAGCCAATAGTTAGGCAGGAGGTATGGGCAGGGTTTCCACGGAAAGAAAGGAAGAGGAGGATGAAAATCCAGGTGGGTGGGAAATGCGAGGAGACACGGAGAGGAAACAGAAGGTACAAGATGGAAGAGAGTTAGCTCCACATGATAGAATGCATATTAATATAAATGGGTTAATTTAAGTTATAAGAGCTAGTTAGGAACATGCCTAAGCTAAAGTCCAGACATTCATGATTAATAAGAAATCTCCATGTCATTATTTGGGAGCTGGCTGGTGGGACAGAGTAAGACTCGTTAAACTAACTAGATGTATTGAGGTTTTGTTTTTTTTTTTTTTTTTTTTTGTAGATAGATAAGATGTCCAGATAGACAGCCTTAAAATAACCCAAGGATTCCTGTCTGTTTCTGTGAATGCCATTGTATAATTTCTTTCTGCTAAGTGTGATTTAGATCCAGTGATTTTATTAAACAAAGTAAATAATACAAAAGCCAGAGGAAGACGTGATCCACCATTTCCATAGTGCTGGGATGACAAACATGTACCACCCTGCCTGATAATGGTATTTCCTCTTCAGGGAGGCATGAGGTACCGATGTCTTTAGCCAATTAGGTAGACCTCCTTTGAAAAATTTTCAACATCCCTGTGAATTATGTTAGATTGAAATTCAACCAAAACATAGTTTTGAAAAGCAAATGACCATGGCTCAGCCAGTATTCTGAATTATTTTTAAAAATATATGAACTAACCCAAATTTGGATTATTGAGAAACATATAATATAAGATCATAAGTCTTTGTTATTATCAGATAAGTTTTGAGTAACTTTTATGCATCAATGACAATATACACAGTATTGTTCATCTCCAGAAGACCTTAATAATAAGCAAATAATAAACTTAATAATAAGTTTAATTAAACAGCACACATAATCAACTGAAAAGGAAGTGGACAAATAAATTACTATGTATGTTTCTGATACTTGGTAATAGTTATTATAATAAGTAAAAGATTTTATTCTTTTATTTCTAGTATTTTTAGTTTGGTTTATAATTCACACCTGTAGGTAATCTCAATTTCAAACTACCTTATCTAGACCTCACCTCACCATACTACTTTTCTGACCTTATGTCCTATCATTCACTATATTCTAGCTCTTTGAGGGGTGTTTTTTTATCACACCACAGCTTTATGGTCTTTGAACTTGACCTTTCTTCATTCTGGAATGTGCTCCTCTCATATACCCATAGGGAGACTCCCTTGAAATGCCACACTGTAATGATCATCTCCTCATACAAACTATCTGCCCCTTTTCCATAGCCTGTATTCCACCACAGACTACATAAAGCAATCTCTATCCCCTTTCTATGAGATTGTATCTTTTAAAAAATAAACATTTTACAACCTGCCTACAGTTTCCCATCCCTCCTCCTAGTCCCACCTCCTCAGTCTCCCTCTGTCCCCACCCCCAATCCACTCCTCCTTCTGTTGCTGTTTAGAAAAGGGCAAGTCTTCCGTGAGTTTCAACAGAGCATGGCATATCTAGTTGAATTAAGACTAAGCCTCTCCCCATGTTTTAAGGTTGGGCAAGGTGACACAGTATTTAGTAGAGTCCCAAAAGGCAGTAAAAGAGTCAGAGACAGCCCATGTGCCCACTGCTATGAATCCCAGAAGAGGGCCAATCTTCACAACTGTGACATATCTGCAGATTGCCTAATCGGTTCCAAGCAGAATGCCTGGTTGTTGTTTCAGTCTCTGTGAGCCGCTATGACCCCAAGTTAGTTGATTCTGTGAGATTTCTTGTGGAGTCTTTGACCCCTTCTGGCTCCTGCCATCCTTTCTCTCCCTCTTCTGCAGGATTCCCTGAGCTCCTGTGACTGGGCAAGACTTCAAGTGGAGGGAGTAGGAAACCAAGCCAGTCACATAACCTTTGACCTACAGTCTGTCTTGCCTATGGGATGTGCTGGGGATGAGGGTGGCCTAGAGATTGAGGAAGTGGCCAACCAAAGACAAGTCTAGTCTAAACCCCTTGACAGGAGAGTGAGCTCACCCCTAACATTACCTGGAGCACTCAAACCCATAGGCTGGAAGACCCAGAGGCCTAGGATAGAAGCAAACATGATGGGAGAGAAAAAAAATGTCAATGTAATGATGCCTAATAATATTCTGCTATATTTATAGATTGGTGCCTAGCCCAATTGTCACCAGGGAGGCTTCATTCAGCAACTGGTGGAAACAGATGCAGACCCACCTCAAAACGTTAGATGGAGATTGTATCATATGTCAGCATTCTCCTCTAGGAAAACCTTCTCTAAGAAAGTGCTGATTTGGGGGAAGATTTGCACAGATGTGTTCACTCTGTGTGACCACAACAGAAGAATAGAACAGAGAAGCATCAAATACAGCCCAAAAAGTTGGGGTCATTTTTTTTCCTAAAAGTTTGGTAAAACTTTTATGTTCAAATGAGCTGAATATTAAAGAACAGATCTCAGAGCATCAATGAGATCTCCAGTATGTAAAAAAAGTGCTGATCCATCAAGTACCCACATCTGTGCCAGGGCCTGAATGGGCCATTGCTTTCACTACTCCCTGTAGCCCAAAGATCCAAAATTAGAGGTAAGTCTTAGTAGCAAACTCAATTATAGAGGAGAGTAGGATCATCTCAATAAAGGTCCACTCTAGCCCGGTATACTTCTTTTTTAGAAAAATATACCCACAAGTGTTTCTTTTTCTTTTTTTTTTTTTTAACAATTTATTTATTGTGTATACAGTATTATGCCTGCATGTCTGCCTGCAGGTCAGAAGAGGGCACCGGATCTCATTACAGATGGTTGTGAGCCACCATGTGGTTGTTGGGAATTGAACTCAGGACCTCTGGAAAAGCAGCCAGTGCTCTTAACCTCACAGGCATCCCCCCATATACTTCTTTAAAATAGATTTTAGTTTAATTTTTGCTTTGTTGAAGTAGATAAAAATCATGTGTTAGCATAAAAAACATTTTCATATAGAAAACATTGTAACATAATTCATACTTTTATGTCATGACCTAATAAGATCACTACCTTTTCATTAGCAGAAATTACAAACCTTACTTTTTTTACTACACAATATTTATGAATCACAAAAAAGTATTTTAAAAGAAGTGTTTTTGAAATATGTAATATGAGCATGCTATCTCACATCTGTACTGGCAGATGTACTTATGCAGAACTTCAGAATGATAGTCATATGTATCATCAAATAAGATTAGAGATAAATCAAATAAGATTTAAGTGAATGATATTTAATAATATGAATTGCTATATAACCATTGCTAGCGTAATATCGGCATAGTCTTTATTTTGAAGTAAATTTAATTTGAAACATACTAAGAATTCAGTTTTTAGATCATTTTAAGTTTATTGAAAATTGAGCACAATGTACAGTGTTCTCATTTATTTCTGTATTTCCTCTCTCATGACAACTTCTCTTATTCTATCATCATGATTAGTGTGGTAGAGTTATAATCTCCCAAATAATAATATATGTTATTAACTTCAGTCCACGTTTTACACTGGGCTTCATTCCACATGGTGTGATGTATGGATTGTACCACTATAACCATGCGTACCTACCACTTACAATATCATATATAATATTGTTACCACTTTAATAATCCCATCTCCTACTTGTAGTCCTGTTTTTTCAATTAAGAAAATAATTGTGTCCTAATTATACTTTTTAAGAAATTATTAAATACTTTTACTAATGATCTCTAACATTCTGCCCTATCTAAAAGACAAGTAGATAGGATATCAAAAAAGAAAATAATATTTGGTGGCAGATATGATGGTCTTATAAGTAGACAAGCAAAGAATATAAATATATATTTATATTTAACATATAAATATATATAATAAAATGTAAATAAGTAAGTTAATTTAAATATTCACTATCAATTAATGTATCATGTAGACTAACTGAACCAGATAGATCCAGCTAACAGGTGACATTTATCTGGGAAACAGTTTTAAAGGAACAAAGCAATGATAGAATTATGTGGTCATTTATTTCAGATGAAAGATCAGGAGATGCAAACCTGATAACGCAATCAACACAATACTCACTCTACGTTGTTGCCTTTAAAACGCCGGCACTGATGTGTGCTCTCTGTTAGAACAGAAACTAAAGCCACCTTGGCAAGTGACAGTCCCCCCCTCCCCAATACCATGCACCATGTACACACCCTATACCATTTCAATGATAATATGCTAACCTGTATATAAGAAAATAAATGTTAAGTTTGAAAGTTGGCCTATACATAAGCTACATTACAGTCAAGAAATCTCTAATGTCCTGTTTCATTTATTATTTTTTGCTATGCTGACCAATTTTATATCAGCTTGACACAGGCTAGAGTCACATGAGAGGAGGAAACCCCAATTGAGAAAATGCCTCCATAAAATTGGGCTGTAGATAATTTTCTTGCATAGTGATTGATGTGAGAGGGCCCAGCCCATGTGGGTGGGGTCATCATTGGGCTGGTGGTCCTGGGTTCTATAAGAAAACAAACTGAGGAAACCAGGGGAAGCCAGGCACTAAACAGCACTCTTCCATGGCCTCTGCATCAGGTCTTGCCTCCAAGGTCCTTCCCTGATTGAGTTCCTGACGCAACTGCTTTTGATGATGAACTACTACTGTATGGAACTGTCCATGAAATAAACCCTTTTCTCCCAGAGTTGCTTTTGGTCATGGCTTTCACTACAGCAATAGTCACCCTAACTAAGCCATTTGCCTAATTTGTAACTGTTCTTTGTGTGTGTGTGTGTGTGTGTGTGTGTGTGTGTGTGTGTGTGTGTGTGTGTGATGACTGACAAATGACCCTTATTCTGCCTACAGAAAAAGTGATGGGGCCAATTCCAATCCTTTTGTTTCCTTTCAGATTTATTCCCTCCCAGTATATTAACCTTTCCTCTTCATTCTTGACTCATTTCTATTATTCATCATTCTTTCAATATTGGAAATGAACCCAGTAATCTGTTTATGACTAATGCTAAACACAGCAGAACAATTGCAGTGGCCTGTAAGGGCAGCCTTTGGACTATTGAGAGTCTTAACATTTGAGTTGGTTTGTTTGCCTTACAAGAAATCTCTACATATACTACTCTACTTAACAGACACTCGTGTAACATAGATTTAAAATGTGTTAGGTGAAAAAAAATCTAGGCTTAGGAATGGTAAAGAGCTCAACTCTAAAGCACATAACACATTTTATCAAAATTTCCTCCTCTTGTTGCAACACTCGGTGTTTTATTTTCAAATAGGACAGATGACCAAGTCATATCATCTCCAAATCCTAGGCTCATTGAAGCTTTCTATTACTACTGGCCTAACACTTGAGTGCTTTGAGTAATAGCAGGGAAACTTAGATTTGTTCATGATACTAATTGAATTCATGTAATTCACATTTTTCTCTAATTCACAGTTTCTTTTATTATTGTTGTTTATGTTAGGGTCTATGAGCTAGAAAATTCATATATTAAAACTGACCCAAATTTATGTTATCAGTTAAGCTCGCTGGTTAATTTTGACATATCTGTATGTCCATCTTTCTGCCACAGCAGTCAAGATAGAGCAGTTCCATCTCACCTAACATCTTCCTTTTGTGATTCATCCACCCCATCAGTAAACAGCCCCCAGAGAACACTGCCCACACTTTATTCATTATAACTTTATCTTTTCCATATGTCATACCAATAATTTATTCTTTTGAGTCCAGTTTCTCTTATTTGTGTATGGTAGTAATCTGTTTTTATTTATTCTGATTAGTGTTTCATTGTAAGTATATGCCATCATATATTTAGTTCTTCCTCATTGATGAATACTTCTATCAATGGGAGTCATTTCTCATAAAAAAAAAAAAAAAACCAGAAGATAAGATATAGGTATCTGCAAGGACATTGATTTTCTCTTTCTCTAAAAAAAAATGGCTAGAAGTACAATTGGAGAACCATCTGGTAAGTATATTTTTAATTTGACACACAGTAAACTTTCAAATTGTTTTCCAAACTATTTGTTCTTTCTTTATATCCCCACTCACAATGTGTGAGACTTTCTGTTACTTTTCATGTTCACCAGAACTTGCATTTTATGATTTTTAAAGTTTTAGCCATTCCGTTAGATATGTAGTAATAGCAAACTTTGGTCTTAATATGCTTTTCTTTAATGATTAATGATGATGGACATCTTTTCAAGGTAATATTTGGCATCAGTATCTAAACTTTGATGATGTAATTTTGCAAATCTATAGATTATCTATAAAAAAGGATATTTTTCCTTTTAGTCTAGAGCAATGTTTCTTATTCCTATCTAAAGGAAAGATTTTTTATCAGCTATGTTATGCAAATCTTTTATTTTAGCATATGGCTTATATTTTTGTTCAAATCTTTCAATTTTAATTTTAAAAATTAAATCATTTTAAAACATATTTAAGAGATCTTTAATTACGCAAGGTCACAAGAAACTCATCTTGTATTTATTCTAGATATTTTTTGCCTCAGAGTTTAAATCTATGTGATTTTTTTTCAAATTCATCTCCTCCTATATTCATCTTCCTCAGTTTGGTACAGAGATACAAAATTATTCCATCATCTTTT
Source organism: Peromyscus eremicus (assembly GCF_949786415.1). Classification (NCBI taxonomy): domain Eukaryota; kingdom Metazoa; phylum Chordata; class Mammalia; order Rodentia; family Cricetidae; genus Peromyscus; species Peromyscus eremicus. Next base: position 29,653,800 of record NC_081434.1, read on the forward strand.
ATTTAAAAGATTACTCCTCATTATCAAATTACTCTGACACTTTAATTTGCACAATTCTGTAATCAACCGAGCTAACCAATCAGCCATTAGCAATTTCTATTGATAAAAATCATCTATTTTTCATCTGGAATTATTTCTTGATGTTCTTTTGTATGTCAATGATTTATTAATATATTTTGTTTTCATATAAACACTATGGAATTTTATTAGTATAGTATAAAATATATTAAATCATGCTGCTCTTATTTTGAAAATTATTTGATTGTTATAATTTCTTAGATCTTACGCATATACCTTACATTTAGATATCAATTTCTTTTAAAAGTGAACATTTATGGGGAATAAGAGCCAATTTGGATGAAATTGAAATTATTATAATTTTGATACCTTTGTTCTTCTAATACACATATATACCTCAAGTTTTCATTTACTTAATTCCTTGAACCTAGATGGTTTTAAGAATACAAGATTGTGAATAATTTGTTAATTTAATGTTAACTTTTTTTAAATGATCTTTTAAATCTGAGTTACTTAAAAGCCCAGATGTCTTTTGACTCTGGCCAAAAAGAGAACACTGATCATCACATGCATTCCAGAACATTCCAAGAAATTGCACTGTCTGCAGCTAATTTGCTCACTCTTCCAAGGATACAGTCCACTCATGCTGTGACTATATTGAATTAAGGTGTGAAGAGCTGCGAAGGAGGAGGCACTCCTACTGATGAGGAAAAGGAGTCGTGCAGACCTTCGTTCGTACCTGAAGGCTAGCCCACACATGTATGAGAGGGTAACTGAAGAAAAAGCAGAGAGACTCTACTGTTCAACACATCATTTTCGAGCACCTGGCACAAGAGGAAGTCCTAGTTTTTAAACTCCGAGAATGATGCTGATCATCATTTAGGTTTGCTGAAACCCCAGTTAAACAGATTCTCATTGCTGACTGCCAAGAGGGCTCTGAGCTTTATGTGACACCATTAGTACCCATTTCTGGCCCCATCTTGCCACTTTTATAATGCATTCAATTATTTTTATTCAATGAAAATCAAAATTATACAAACAAAATTATGTTAATACGGCATTAAGTGAAAATACATTCACCATTCTTTAGATTCTAAATATAGGCAGCCAAGCATGAATATTCATAATACAATTAACTGGGTTATGTATTCTATTTGCTTTGAAAATTGACGGAGATAAATGAAACTGCCTTGCATATAAATTTGTCTGATTGCTTGCTTCAATATTCTATTGCATTCTAGTCTCTTAAAGAATGATTTATGTTGCTTTTTCACAGAACAGAAAGTTACCCAAGCTGATGGAGGTACACATGAGAGATTAAATCCATTATTCCATTTATAAGTGAAGAAAGAGAAAGACAGAGAGGAAACTTAAAATACAAACAAACAAGAAAGCATCATGGGTATGGGTACACTAGAGTTGGGAGTCCTTTGTGACTGTCAAATACACAAACTCAGGGTTCTATTTCCAAAGCCAAAGTATCAAAATGGCTTCATTCTGTTGCAGAGTAGAATTGAAGATCCAATGAACTGAAACCCAACCCAAAGGCTGCCATCTTCACTACGCATGGTAAGAAAATGCAGGGAGATTTAAAGTTTGGGCTTTCACATCGTTTTGTTACCTTTGTCGCTGTGACAACACACCCAAGACAATCCCTTCACAGGAAGATGCTGTTTTCAGGGGATTTATCCCATTGTCATTTGGTTCTGTTGCTCTGGGCTTGTGTTAAGGGAGATCATCACGGTGGGGAGTGTGTGAGGGAGCAGAGATGGTCACTTCATGGCAGTTGGAACATGGAGAAGATTACACAAGAAGCCAGGGCACAGGGTCCACTTGTCCACGACCTCACTCTCCTACTACTTCCTCTTCCACATCCTTCACAATTCGACCAAGACTTGAACACATGAAACTTTGTGAAATGTTACAGATTCAAAATAAAATACTTCTTACTGAGGCAATGGAAACCAAAATGTGCATTTAATTGCTATTTTACAAAACCACGACTTCAGCTTCGTATTTGTATTTCAGAGGAAAAAAACTGGTCACAACTCATCATGAAATAACATTCTTAAATTATTATTTTCCTATAAACTATATAGTAGCTATTACAATTTGTTTAAATGATTTTAAGATGCCTTATAAATTTGTTATCTGTTACTTTATATTTCACTTTCATATGTTGAATTTGAATCTAACTCCTATACACATTATTTTTGGCTTTCTGTCTACCATGTCGAGCCTTTCACGTCCCACCCCCTGCCAGGTTAGTATTAGCTACAGCTATTGAAACAAGGTCCAGTTAATGAACACAATCCAGTTCTGCCACCTACAGCAAGCATGGAATGAGACTGTGTTTTCAAGTGTCTTCAGAATCATGGAATGAGCATTTTACCCAACTGAGTGACATTAATGACCTCTGTAAGGTCACAGTGTAACTAGCTGTGACCTTATAGCTCTCAGGATTGCTGGATTTCAGCATATCACATTCTCATTTCAAAATGACTGCAAAGCATTTTCCTAAATAGGTTTAAAGATTATTCCAATTGGAAATCCTGTAAAATAAATTAGAACTCTAAATACATTTATTGGAATTTGGAATTTATAATAATGACTTGGCTCAAGCTTATGTCTAAAATTAGAATGCCTTTTCAAATAGCATATTTGAATTCTGTTTTATTCAGCCATGTTCCACTTTTACTTTAAAAAGGAAAATTAAAAACTGATCTATTTTTCTAATGCCTTCCAGATTGAATGGTGCTAATATTTTTCAGCCGTGAGAAACATACTGAATTTTCTGTTTTTATGATCCAAATTACTTTCCTGTTTCTATTTGTTTTTTTAAATGGCATAACAAGTTGTAGACTTCATATGGCACTTTTATATATAATGTATGTTGCTCTTTCCTGCCATATTTGCCCTTAGCTCTCTGTCATTCTCCTTGTACCCTTCGGTTCTCAGTGGCCTCATTTTCTCCTGATTTTATGTCACATGTATCACTCTTCTCTGCCTCCTTAAAACTCATGCCCCTTATTGTGAACTCTTTTCTAGTTTCATTACACATACCAACATTCACTCCCACAGAAATATACATTAATACAAGTTTGAAGCTAGCACCACACAAGAGGGAGAACGTGTGCCTTTTTCTCTCTGAGTCTGTGTTGCTCTACTTAGAATAATAATTTCAAGATTCACTCATTGTCCTGCCAACTTAGTAATTTCATTTTTCCTTATGTCTGAATTAAGTTCTGTTTTGTGCTTGTACCACATTTTCACTATTTATTCATCAATGATGAACATCACAAATGATTCCACTCCCTGTGAATAGGTTAACAAGAAATGAGGCCGTGAAAGCATCTCATTGGTAGAACTTAGAGTCCTTTGTGTATGTACCCAAGAACTCTATAGCAAGATCTTGCTGTAGTTCAGTATTTAGTTGTTTTTGAGACCTTGTACTTACTTCCTTAGTAGCTATACCAGTTTGTACTCTCAGTGAATAAGGTTTCTCCTTTCTCCACATTCTGGACAGTATTACTTGTCATTTGTTTCCTGTAGGATAGACACTCTAACTGCAGTGAGGTAGAAACTCAAAACAGTCTTAATTTGCATTTCCTTAATGGGTGAAGATGTTGAACAATTTTTAAAATGATTGTCCACTGGTGCAACATTGGTAGTGTGCATAGCTGCCTTCCAAATTATTTTCAAAATAGGAAAGATTTCAGTGAAAAAACTCAAAAATCAAAGAAGAGCATAACAACAAAGACATTAAGATAGGAATGCAAAATTTTAAAAATAATCCATTTCCTCTTCTGTGCTACTATAAGTATTTCATACATTTATCAATTACTCTATCACAATGATTTGACTTGAGTAGCTTTTCATTGAGCATTATATGAATTACATGTACTGTGTTTAATGAATGTGTTAATGTTCTATTGTTTTCTACAAAAGATGTTATTATATCAATTTGTTTTCATTTGATGGTGTTTGGAATAGAGTGAAGATGGTACTTGCTAGAGCTCACATATTCAAGGATATAGGTCCTTAATCCTATAGTTATCTCTAGCTATTTATTTGACACAAACCTGATATTACCTAGGAAGAGGGAACCTCATCTGAAGAATTAATTACTATAATCAGACTGGCTTATGTCCAAGTAAGTCTGTGAGACATTTTCCTAATTACAAATTTATTGGTGAAATTGTTAAGGCCACTCCACGTAGTTAAAAGGAAGGTTTATTTTGTGGGGTAACTTACAAGTGAAGGGATAGTTTGCAGGGTCTGGGAAAGGTGTAGTGCAGTCCAGCGGTGTTCTCTGGAGAACTCTGCTCAGTCTACCTCCAGTGTCCAGGGTCCAGGAACCAAGAGAGCTGGCACATCCAGATCTCGGTTCTTCAGGGTCCTCTCTCAGCCCCGCCTTGTAGGCGTGACAGTTACTGAAGCCTCAGTGGGGGTTGGAACTTTCAGATCAAAGCTGGAATGACGACCCATTACACTAATTGGTGTAGGGGGACCAAACCTACTGTGGACAGTGCCATCCCTAGGCATTTGGGTTTGGGCTGCATAAGAATTCTACCTGAGCAACCAAGAGGTCATGAGCCAGTAACCACTGTTCCTTTATGGTCTCCCTTTCAGTTCCTGCCTTGAATTTCTGCCCTGAATTCCCTTGGTAACTGTCATCTCACAAAGTATAAGATGAACTAAAGCCATTCTTCCTCAAATTTCTGTTCCTAAAAGATTTTTGTCATGGCAAAGTAGGAAACTCAAGTACAGTTTGGAAGATGGTAGTGGTATATTAATAAGTTTAGACATTTTGTGTTAATTGTCATTTTTGTATTTTAGTATAGGGTGCACTTGAAATATAATTGGTAAGCATTATTGTTTAGGCTCAAAGTTAAAAGATATATAAGTTGATTTAAATTGAAGTCAGAGAAAAATACAAAGAAAGTAAAACTTGAGAGAGGACAGAAGACTCACGTTCCATAGTGAAGCATCTTGAGGACCTTTGGACACAGTGGGTTTCATAATGAATGTACTTTTACATGTCTTTGAAAGCTGAATAATTTGTCTCATTTTAAGATGGATTATGTGATTTAAATTTTTTCATTAAAGAGTAACATTTTTTATATTCTCTGTGAGTTCGAGGACAGCCTAGTCTACAGAGCAAGATCCAGGAAAGGTGCAAAGCTACACAGAAAAACCCTGTCTCAAAAAACCAAAAAAAAAAAGTAACATTTTTGGTTTGTAAAAAATACTTCTTTGAGCACCCTGAGTGGCAATACAGGTCTTCAGTTCCAACACTTGTAGGTTGAAGCCTTAAGGATCAAGAGTTCAAGGTCAGTTTTAGCTACATAATAAGTGCAGGGCCAGTTTGTGCTGGGCAAAATGTCATTTCTGAAAACAAAGAAAGAAAAAATTTTTCAGGTACAAATTTTTCTTGAAAGTGGAGCTAAATGAATAAAGAGAATAGAATTCAAGTAGAATTCTGATCTGTAGGTGAATACGGACGTATTAAATGTTGAAGAGAAACTTCCATTTGGTGAGTGGGTATTCATCAACCCATTCACTCACACAGCATACCTGCAGACCAGAATCATTTATGTTATACTTCTCTTTTGGAATGCCTGCATACCCCTGTTAAAATACCTGGAAATAGACTAAAGCATTTTTTTTTTTTATATTCTTACATTTCATGAGCACCACTTCCACTGTATGGTATACAGAATGAAATGTTTTAATTCTCAGGTTGATTGTAAGAGTCTACAATTTTCACTGTTTTTCTTGGCATCTGTCTCGTTTCATTCTGCATCTTATACTGAACACAAAAATCATTCAATACCAAGTGAATGATGTCATAGGTCAATAGTGTCCCCCCCCCCATATGTCATTGGGAGACTTGGCAAAGAACTATAGAAGTAATTCTAGAAGTTCTCCTTTAACTTCTGCAGGTTTTAAGAAATCAGAGATGAAAGTATCACACCTAGGTACAAAGCAGAGTTTTATGTGACTCCTCCTATTTGGTGAGACGTAATTACAGAGCACGTAATCAGCTTCACACTGGAAGGATGGACACATTCTTGCTTACGCCACTGATCTCTTACTCAAATTTTCTCACCCTTCTGTATATTGGTGTCCTTGGTGACGAATCAGAGGCTTCATCTACATGATTTCTGCAGCTAAGTTTTATCTTGAAGTCTCCCTGGTTCTATCACAGCTAACTCCTACACTTTGGGTGGGAAAAAGACAGAATACCAGCTATATTAGTCTTTTCACATGTCAGTGAAGAAAAAAAAAAATCCCCTGTGTGCTATGACAATTGAGTTGCTGCTGACTCTTTCACTGCCCCTCCCATTTCTTCCCACAATGTTTTATCTTCATAAATGAGGGTAACTAGACTGACAGCACCCATGGGTTTTCATCAGTTCCCTGGAGGTTTGTATGGAATTAAATAGAATCCACAGAGCAGAGAAGATGTTAACCATTAAGAGCACAGTTGGGCGGCACAACCGCATGTGCATGTACACATCTCCGTTGCCAGTGCTCCCATTGGCAGACAGGATGAATAGCTGAAGCACGTTCTCCTTCAGAGAAGTCCTTTCAAGTCAATTTTTCAAGGCAAACTCCAAATGGCTCCAGATTACAGCCAGACAGCCGCCTCCACCCCATTGCTGATGACAAGTCAAGACAGCTGCTAAATTTAAACATGCCTTTACTGGAACCCGGGGCTTCATGCACAATAGCAGTCTGTGTGCTGCCAATCCCCAGGATGTACTCAACTTTTGAATTGCTGCACAGCAGCCCTGCTGGTCCTTAATCCTTGTGAATACAGCGTTGACACGTGGCCAAGAATTTCAGAGGACTCATTTTTAAAGGGAAAAAAAAAATAGGAACAAAAGGAAAGGAAAAGCTCAACTCAACATGGTAAGACATCCTGCGAGGCAACAAAGCAGGAGGAACGGGGTAACTCTGTAAACACAAGCAGTCCCCAACATACAGATGGTTCTTGTTCTGGAAGTTCAGTTACAGGCCTGTCATTTGGCAACCAGGACGTGTTTCTCAATAGAAACTGCATTTTCCTTCTCGTTTAGTGACTCTTCCGTTGTTGCTATGATCAAACACCAGAAACAAGGCAAATTACAGGAGGAGGAGCTTACCTGGCCTTCAGTTAAAGAGGGCTAAGAGACCATGATGGCAGGGAGGCATGCCGGCAAGCAAAATGCATAGTGGCAGGATCAGGAAGCTGAGAATGAAGGACAGAGCTACATCCTCCACCACATGAAGCAGAGAGAGAGAGAGAGAGAGAGAGACAGAGAGACAGAGAGACAGAGAGACAGAGAGACAGAGACAGTCAGAGACAGAGACAGAGACAGAGAGCTGGAAGCTGGAAGTAGAATGAGGCTATAAAATGCTCAAAGCCCTTCCCCAGTGTTTAGAGGGATTCCCACAGGTTCTGAGTGTTCTGGATCTCAAGTTGTGATAAGCAGCTGTACCTGTGACGGGGCACTTAAGACAACCCGATTTTAAAGAAGAACAGTATATGACCGCATGGTTTCAGTGTGTGGCCGTTAGACCCTGTTTTTCTTTGTGCCTGTGGTGGCACAGTGGATCCCGGCAGGTGTGCATAGCTGCTCACTTCCTGGTGGCCAGGATGGAAAGAGAGAGAACAAGGAACTGAAGCCTGATTATCTCTTTCAGGCCCTAGTCACCACAGTTCTTTCCAGTACTCCCCATCCCCCAAAGCTCCCACTACTTTACTCTTGACTTGGAAACAAGTCATGGGTAATGTGACTATTTGGGGGAGCATTTGACATCCAAAACACGGCAAGAGTAGTGTTGCTGGGCTTAGGTAAAACTATCAAGGAGAGTAATCATGAATGAGAAAGTCACAGAACTAAGTCATAGTAAGCTGGAACCACTCAACACTTAATTATCAATTACTTATTACACCTTCAGAAATTAAAGAACTAGAGTCTCGGAGCTTGTGTGTGTGTCTTGAGTATGTTGAGTTTCTCCAAAGCAAAATCATGAGGGAAGTCCAAGTCGATGCTTTCCTTAGGAGAAACTTGACTTCATCAATGTTCTTCAGCATCTGTGATCATTCTCACTTGTGACCTTGTATCCAACCTAGCACGCTGGGAAGGATTTCCTTCCTATTAGCAGTCTCCACAGGCTCGCGGAAGATGTGTTCCTCCTGTGTTTCAAAGTCTCCTGTTCAACCTCCCGCTGAGCTCTTTTTGACAAGCTTTAAACCTACTAAATAATGAGACCATCTGGGCTTGGCCTAATTTCCCTGTGTCCTTCTCCAGGTTTCCACTAGCGACTAAGATCTCTTCAGTCCCCAGCTCTCACCACCACCTAACTAGTCACAGTAAAAGTGACCCTGACCTGTCAAAATTCTCAAGGTGCTAATAATAGAAACAGGTTCTTCACATATAAAATCAGCACAGGATAAGTAAGTAATCTTCTGGGGCTCAGAGTTTTTGACTCACAAGTCTCATAGTAATTCAGGGCTTTGACAGTGTGGAAGGCCTGGACTTGACAACATAACCTCCTCAGGTGATTCCCTATAAGTTCTGGCTCCTTAGCCTTAACACTTGCCCTTCAAAAAGGACATAAGAAGCAGCAGGTATGATTTTTTTTTTTTAAATTTCACCATGTCTGTCCTTTTCTCCCTTTCTGTGGGAGCCAAGAATAGCCTTGGAGCATCCCTCTTGTGCTATAATCCTGGAATTGGTCAGTTTTGAAAACTCAAGGCATTTTTCTGCTATAAGAAAACAGAAATAGAAGGGAGATCAGCGGTCCCTGCCTGGGCTCTTTTTCTCGTTTTTACCCCACTTAAACTCAGCAGAGGAAGACAAAGGCACAGATAAGAGAAAATAATGGGATTCAGAGTTTACAAAGAATAAATTACAACGTAGCTGCTTCACTTCAGAAGAAATCCAGACTTCTGGGGCTTGGCAGAGTGAGCATGCTGGAGGTCCCCTCTGCTGCTCGCTCCTTTCTGGATGATTCTCTGATTGGAAGATGAAGATATCTGTTTCAGAATAAGTATTAACCCACAGAGAACATGATGAAGTTTTCAGGGGAAAAGAATTTTCTACCACCGTGCTCTGTTTGCAAGGGAAGAGAGAGGAAAAAGCCACTTAAAACAGAATGAGACTATTGCTACCAAGACATCATGAGATGGCAATTAAGCCAAACAAGCAAGAAAATCTAAATATTCTCTTGGCAGCATGCAGAACTGCTTTGAGTTAGTATAGATTCATTCTGCTAATCTCACTACAAAATACAAGAGCGAATACATTTCTTTTCATGGATCATACTAGGGCTAGTGAAGATATATTTTTTTTCCACGTCAGAAAGAACAGGTGGGTTTTGTAGGATACAAAGGTATTAATTGGACTTAAGGTCACTTAGTATAATGTATATGTTAGTATACCTATTTATGAAGAAGATACTTTAAATGCATGGTCACTTTCTCTACAATAATTATGAAAGAAATGACTTACTGTTCCCATGACAACTGAGAAAGTTTTGAAGTCCCAGGAGGTTAAATGTAACATATTTTAAGTCGTAGATGGGGGAAAAGATCAAACAACTTGAACTCTGGTTATTTGGGACTGCACACTTGCCGTATTTTCAGTGTTCCATGCTAGCTATGCTTATTAACTACAAAGCAATGAAATGATATAGCCCAGGTCTGCCAATCATGGAGGCCATTTCTAAACACTGATGTAGTACTTTTTATACTTTTCTTGTCTGAATATGCTTATGAGTCCTGGAAACCATGCTAAGACAAGATCATATTATAGTTTGAATTTGAAATGCTCAATACAGGTGCTCATGCTTTGGTTTTTCCCCCTGCTTGTGGCCACATTTTGAAGATGGTGGAGTCTTAAGATGGCACTGGACTAGTAGATGGGCCTCTAAAGACTTTCTTTGAGTTTGATTCCAGCTGTTCTTCAATGTACCTGGTCTTGTTACGTGACTTTTTGAAGAATAAAACTTTATTCTCTCTAAAACAGGTGCTAATAGATACAAGGAATGAACCCATACAACTCTTAAGTAGGGAAACGGTGTGTTTATTAGAGTTACAGAAGCATGGGTAACTGAAAGTTTTAAGCTTGGAATTCCCCGAATAATTTGTAGACAATTCAGCTGGCTGGGAATTTTCTTTTCCTCAGCAGTTATTATTGCTTATGTGTCGTTGGACAGGAGTCTTACCAATTTTATAAATTTAGGAGCTTTCTGAGTCTTCTAAGTTTCCTTACTTTCTAAGACTTAAGCATCTCACCTCCTTTCAATAGGGAATGTTTCCATGCTGACAAAATAGTTCACAACACTCCATCCTTTCCTCCAGATTTTTCCATTCTTCTCTGACTACCTTCCATGATGCTCCCCAAATCTTGGAGGGGTGAAATAGACATCTGATTGTTTCTTCTCCATCTGTGGCATACCATAAGCATACTTTACCACTTTATCAGTCATCTATTCTTAGGAGCTTAAATAGTTATGAGTCTTTGCAATACATCACAAATTTTTTTTTAAAAAAAAGGCCTTTTGCTCCATGACACCCAGAGTTATAGTAGCCCTGATCTATCGTTGTAAATAAAAGATTTAGAAATCAGTTTGACAGGTACACTGCCTCCATTTGACCACTGTGAAACCAAAAACTAACAAAAACAAACAAACCAAACAAAATGAAACAGCAGCTGATTCCCCACTAGGACTTATGACCTCCCCAGCCATCACCATTTGAAGTAACTTACAGTTAACTGTCAGATGTGTAATGTCAAATGGACCATAAGTCAAATTAGAAAGCACTTTGTTGAACTTGTACCATTAATGCTACTACTGTACCCATGTGTATGTATTGCCTAGCATATTACTATATCAGGCAGGGTTCATCGATGATCAGGACATTAGCTGACAATATTCTACTGGTGTCCTGAATGACAACCAACAACACACACATTCACTATGTTCTGTTACTCTAGAGAATCAAAAACTAATACAGCACCCAAGAGCATTCTTTCTTACTCACACATAGTACTTTCATATAAATCCATTAACTTCTGATTTCACTGTTCTTCCAAGTGCTTTCAAAATCTACTCAATGGTTATCAATACACAATGAAACCTTTTAGAGATGGTGGACAGAATCTCTAGAGGTCCAGGGTTATCAATTCCAAGTAGTACCAGTTGGTCTTGAATGGCTAAGCAGATATTGTAAAAGAAACTTTAGTTAGGCCTAATACAGTATGACATGATGCCTTCATTTTTATCAGTTGCTTCAACAGAAGAGCAATGCTGTGTATAGGGACATGAATGACACTATCTCACTTTGGCCTGTATAACCTACTGTCACCTTTCAGGAACCATGAGCTCCGTATTCTGTAATGTTGTTGCTGCTAGGAGACCATTGCACATCTCTACATCCCAAATGGTTTCTGGGTTTCCAGCCCGTCATAATCTGCTTGTGTCATGCCTAAGGCAGAGTACGTCTTTTGTCAACCATACTTGCCACTGGAAATCTTGGTTCTTTGGGGTCAGAACTGCACCTTTTACCTGTCCATTGGTCACAAGTGGCTGCTGAAAGGGCCCTAGGTTGGAGTTAACAATCTTCATCTTCAATATGCTTTCTTTCAGGGGAAAATGAATACTATGTATTTGGGTAGGACAACATCTCACCCTTTAGATAACATTAATCTTTACTTTTAACTAGAAGAATTTATCATTTATGTGTTCTATAAATTATTGCCCTGGCTTTACAGGCTTCCTGAAACTCACTAGCATAGCATCTAGCTTCCTGCTATTTTTTCCCCTTAGTAACTTCAGCTATATACAAATCCTGCTATATTTGCTTTCAAGTGACAGGGATAAACTACATTTTTTGTTTTGCCATTTTTCATCCTCTCTTGATTTCATCTGTAGACAAAATTATATTAATCAAACATATTCATATGTTCCAGATCATCTTCTACCTCATAAAGATCCTGTCTCACCATGATGATCAGCAAACTCACTAAACCCCATACCAATCCAGGCATACACCCCACTTCTCAATGCCAAAATTCCCAGTAATGCTTGCCCTTCCCTTGCTGTCTTGAAGTCCCTAGTATTTGTGAGGAGCTCATCCAGTAATAACCAAGTATTTCCCATAGATATATGAAACAGTCTATGGCCTTATTTTCCTGTATTGTTTCAAGAAACATAACCTTTGTCTCAAGGACAGATAAGGAGATATATGGCTAAGACACCCAAACTGAACTCATCCACCACTATGTTCAATAGCCTTATGATCCAGCTTGTGAGAGACTATCCTATTACTTGTATGAAAGTCTTCTCATTTAAAGAAGTGAGAGAATATTCTCTAGTTAACATGGTTTCTTTAACTGGGTATGCTGAAGTGTGAATTTTCCTTCCTTGTGTAGTAAAGAACATACTTCAGAACAGTAATCTATCACTTCTACTTCATTCTCTTTCTGTTTACAATTCTCCCCACTAGCTCTAAGATGCTGAAATTCAAGAAAGGCTGCATTAGCACAGATCCAATGTGGACTCTCTTGCATCCTTCCTACTATAAGAAATGCAAGCCAACATCTCCACCAAATGATTTCCCGTTTTCTATTTGTTCTAACTGACACATAACTGATTTGATTAACAGATTTTTGTGAGTCACACTGTAAAGTTTTGATACATGTATACATAGTATAATATGGAATCACTGTAAGGATCATAGATATTATCTCTATGAAGATTTCTTTGTGGCGAGAACATATGAAAAATAAAAATACTACTGTTTGTTGTATTAAACAATAGAAAATAAGTAAGTCCCACAGAAAATCGTAAGAATGTAAAAGAAGTGCTTTTTTTTTCTTTTTTTTTTTTGAGTGGCCACTTGAGTGCATGGGTTTAAAGTACAATCAATCTGAACACTGTGCTAATTATTGTAGCAATGTTCACATGTACAGGGCAAACAAAAATACACATGATTAGGTTGCTGCAAAATCAGGATTATTCACGATTACAACAATGGCAAGAAGGAATAGAGGATCATTTGCAAAGAAAGAAAAGTAAAGGCAGCTCTATTCCTTTTTGAAATGGGAGCAGCACTAGCCCTAGCTTACGAGGCTGTAAACTGAAAGTAAAGCTTTCCTGGTACTCAAGAAGAACCCAATCAACAATTGTCCTTGTTGCTGTCATGTTGCCCTGGCTCACAAATACCGATGGCAGACAATAAAGGAAGTTAAGTAGGTGGAAGGTGATGAATAATGAGAATGCAGTGGGCTGATGGATGCGATGTTTCAGTGAGAACAAACACAATTATACTGAGAACTTGAGTAAATAAGTCCAAGCTAAACAAGAATAGAAGGCTCTTACAGAAGCTGATGGGTCAATCATGTGGGAGGAAAGGGCAACATGACCCAATAGCAACATGTTTTAGATGAGCAAGTTGTTTGCATAAAGCAAATGTTATTCTTTCATAGTTATGAACTTATAACAAGGAGGAAGTTCAGTTTTTTCCTGGGGAACCTGCTGCGAGAGGGAGGAGAAACAATGATTTCATTCCAAATGAATCGATTTCCTTGCAGGGCAGCTTAATTTTCCATAAAAACATAGACGGGAAGGTGGGCAATTGGTGAAGAGTATTTGAATTTAAAGACAATCAATGATTATAGATTTGAGATTCGGATGGTCAGCGTGGTAGAATATAAAATGACAGCATGTTTCCTCCTTTCTTTTGAGACTAAATTTGAGTTGCAGAGAGATACTAGAGTGTGGGGCAAGGATGATCAAAGGCACACAGTACTTTGGCTACCATACATGGCAATGTGTCAAAGACACTTTTTTGAACTGTAGATAAGTCTCATGCTCATCTCTACATGATACTGTTGGGAGTCTAGGAAATCATGCATGGGTAAAGGTCACTAGTGTTTTACTCAAGCCTGCCTTGTGCTCTTTATATTTTCTTACTTCATGGCTTTTTATTTTGTGTGCATTTGTGGACAATTTTCTTGAACAGAGTACTTAATTCCCCCAAACAAACAAAGAAACAAATAAAAATGCTTTCTTTATAATCTTTTCATGTTGTACTAAATCATAGTTGCTCAGAGAGAATTAATGCTCATTAACATTTTTGAAATTGATTCATTAAGTGTTTATAAAAAACTAGCCTTTTAATTTACGTAAATATGTATGTATTCACATATATACAATAATCCACCATTTAACCACAATAAAACAATATATCTTCAAAAATGTGAGGTAACAAAAAGCACCCATTAAATGAGAAATGAGTGGTTTTTTTATGTTTTCTATATAGTTACAGACTTTGCTCCTTTTGAGTTTTTACACAGAGAATTTTGATTTCATTTAAATTTTTTTAAAAATTTTTTGATGCAATGCAATTTGATTATATTCTTTCCCTTCCATGAAGTCTTTCTAGATCCTCCCACCATGTATGTTCTTTCTTCTCTCATTAAAAAGAAGACAAAACAAAATAAAACCTAAAAGACAAAAACTCATCAATCATTACAAAAGAGCACAAAAAACAAATTGTTGATGGACTGCTCTTGAGAATGAGGTCTATGCCGAATCATGCCCAGAGTGTGAGCAATACTATTTCATGGAGAGTGAGCTCTTCAGTACCTAAAGGGTTCTCATCCATCCTTTCAGTGCCAAAGATACTGCCAACAGTTTTGTACAGATACCATTGCCACTAGGTTCTCAACAAATCATACGCATTGTTGAATTTGGAAAGAAATGAAAAGGCAATAGAATGTGTAAAGAATGGAAACATCTGCTCTGTCACTGGGTTGTGCTTCATACCAGATTCTGAGCTTATTTATGGGGATGATGATTTTGCTTAAGTCTTAGAAACATTTTGTCTAGACTTTAGTCCCTGGATAATTCTAATTTAAATTGTTGGAATTGTCTCTTCCACTTCATTTGCCCAAACAAATAAGAATTTGGTAAGTATAGCAAATAAATTGGCAAACATAAGTAAAAATTTTATCTAAAAAATATTCCTTTAAAGGAGATATCAGTTACATTTCAGAGTAGGGGGTTTCCTCAGATATCTCCTCAAAGAAGACAAACAATAGGAAGCATGTGTGACTACATTGTCAAAATGATCTAGATGATTTTTCATCTGCTTTTGTGTTCTCTTTTTTGTTGATACCAAAGTCTTCCAAATGCCATGTAATTTTTCCCTCCTTCAAGATAGCATGAATAAGATAGCCAACAAACATAACAATTATCTGCGCTTTAAAAAAATGCATTATTTTCTCTCTCATTAAAATACAAACAGGCATCTAGAAATAATAATAATATAAAATAATAGTAAACAAACTAGAATATGACAAAACAAACAAACAAAAGCCAGAAGAAAAAGAGCCAAAGAAACACATGTAGATGCAGACACACACATTCCCACACACAGGAATACAAACACAAAACGAGAAACTGTAATACATATGCAAAAGACCTATAAGTGTACAACAAACAAACAAAAAAACCCTGACAAAGTATTAGGAGACAAGCATCTGCAAAGACACTGTGCAGTTTGTTTTGTGTTTGCCATGTACTGTTGTGCATGGGACCTGCCCTTAAGAGTGGTTGGTATACCCCATGAGATGCCATTGGGGAAAATTAATTTTTCATTTGAGGATGATGATCAATTGGATATAGCTTTTGGTTTAGTGATGGGGGCTCATGTCCACTTCCACTCTCACTGTTGGGACCCCATCTGGCTTAGACCTGTGCTGGCTCTGTGCATGATTCAGTCTCTGTTGAATTCATGTGTGTTGGTCCTGCAGTGCTTACAAAGCCTTGTTTCCTTGGTGTCCTCCATGCCCTCGGGCTGCTTTTCTGAAGGGTTCTCTGAACCCTGAGGGGAAGAATTTCATGGAGATATCCCATTTATGACTCAGTGTTCCATGGTCTTTTCACATTGTTTAGTTGTGGATCTCTGTATTTATTCTAACTTACTGCAGGAGAAAGTGGAGAGGAGGAGTTGGGGGAAGAGAAACCATCACCAGAATATATTGTAGGAAAATACATTTTTAATAAAAATATAAAATGTATTATCATTAATTTTTAAGTAAAATATAATTGCATACCTTTCTCTCTTCTCCCTCTGGACCTTCCTATGTCTGCTCCCATGTTCCCCTTCACTTGATCTCATATCAATGGCCTCTTTTTTCTGTTATTAATATTGTTAAATATATACATATAGATAAATGCACAAATATATAAATACAACCTGCTGTGTCTGTTTAGCATGGCTTGGATGTAAATGATTCTAGGGTTTTTACTCTGTATTGGATAACCAATCAGGGAGCTCATTCCTAGGAAATAATAATTATCCTCTTCTCAACATTCATTAGTTGTTTGTTGTTCTTTGTCTTGCCTTGGAACCCAGTAAGATTTTCCCCTTCCAAGTTAACATCAGCAGTACTGCTTTGCTTACAAATTTTTAATTAAATATTCTATTATTCTTTGTGCATATATTATGTATGATGTGATGGATCATTTATGTTTCTGTTGCTAACATGCAGTGAACAAAGATTGTTAAGTATTGGACACTATATATTTAAAAAGCAAAAAAAAAAAAATCAAACCAGATCCCTTGTGACTGACCACTTGATATATAACTAAGGTCCATGGAACCCCGGGCCTTCCCTGCGACTGCTTCAGCTATTTGTTCTAGCATCTGAATTCCTTTGAGACCCCCCCCTCCAACCTACAAAATTAGAATATTCCTTATGAGCACAGATGTGAGAATTCTCAGTAAAATACTTGCAAACCAAATTGAAGAACACACCACAAGCGTTATCCAGCATGATTGAGCTGACTTCATCACAGAGATTCAGGTATAGTTTAGCATATCAATAAACATAAACAATCAGACGAAAAGACAAAAACTATATGATCATCTCTTTAGAAGCAGAAATAACCTTTGACAAAAGTCTAACATCCCTTCATAATAAAAAGCCCTGGATAGACTAGGGATACAATGGATACAATTCACCATAATAAAAACAATTACAGTCAGCTCACAGCCAACATCATTCTTTTTTAAATTTTTTAATTTTTATTATTAACAAATTTTCTATTCAATTTTACATACCAACCACAGATTCCCCTCTCCTCCCTCCTCCTACCCCCCAGCCTTCTTCAACAACCTATCCTCCATTTCTACCTCCTCCAAGGCAGTCTCCCACAGGGAGTCAACAGAGGACCAACATCATTCTTAAAGGACAGGAACAATAAGTATTTATGCTACAATTAGCAACAAGACAAAGATGTCCACTCTTTCCATATCTACTCAATAAAGCATTTGAAGACATAGATAGAGCAATTAAACACTAGAAGAGATCAGGGGTATGAATGGAAGAAGTCAGCATATCTTTACTTTCAGATTATATTGTTTTATTCATAAAATACTCTAAACACACCACCAGTAGACTTGGACAGCTGATAAAAAGACTATAACAATGTTTCAGGATATAAAATTAACAGTAGCCTTTCTGTATGATTCAATCATTACTAAGAAAGAACTCAAGGAAATAGCACCTTCCATAATAGCCTCCATAAAATACCTTTGGATAATTCTAATCATGTAAGTAAAAGATGTGTACAATAAAGAGTTTAAGACACTGAAGAATACAAGAGAAGATAGAAGGACACACCACACTCATCGGTAAGTTCGAGTAACACTGGGTATCCTACCAAGAGCAATCTATAGATTCAGTGCAAATCCATCAACATTTCAACAAAATTCTTTACAGACACTGAAAAAAAAAAAACCTTTAACTTCATATGGAAAAACACACATGAAAATAGAATAGGTAAAATTATTGTTAATTAAAAAAATAACTGCTAGAATTATTACCATCCTAGATTTTCAGGTGGGTTGCAGAAATACAGTAATAAAAATAGTATGGTAGTTGCATTAAAAGAGGCACATTGATCAGTGAAATAGAATTGAAGACCCGGGCAAAATTCCACATATCTAAGATATCTAATGTCAGCTGATTTTTGAAATAGCCAAAATTAGACATTAGAGAAAAGACAGCATCTTCAACAAATGATGCCAATCAAACTGAATGGCTTCATGTAGAAGAATGAAAATAGATCCATACTTACTACCCTGAACAAAACTCAACTCCAAATGGATCAAAGACTTTGGCATAAGACAAGATACTTTGAACCTGATAGATATAAAGTAGATATAAATAGGCTTGAACTCACTGGTACAGCGACAAGACTTTCTGAATAGGGTATGGATAGCACAGGCACTAAGAACAATTAGTAAACAGGACTTCATGGATCCAAAAACCTTTTGTACAGCAAAGGACACCATCAGGTGAGTAAAGTGGATGCTTATAAAACAATAAAAATTGTTTGCAAGTTATACATCAGAAAGAGGATTAATATTTAGAATATACAAAGAACTAAAAACAAAATCTGAATGTCAAGGGGAAACAACCCAATTAAAAAATAGGGAATAGAACTAAACAGAGTTCTCAAAAGGAGAAGCATGTATGCCCGAGAAACAATTTTTTAAAACAATCAACATCCTTAGCCATCAGAAAAAATGAAAATCAAAACTACTTTGTGATTTCATCTTACAGTAGTCAGAATGACTAAGGAAATAAAACTATGCTGGTGAGGACATGGTGAAGGGGAAGAATTATTCATTGCTGTTGTGAGGGCACCCTGGAATAGCTAATATGAAAATGGGTGTAGAGGTTTTCAAAGAGCTGAAAATAGGTCCACCATAAGATCCAGCTATATACCTTTGGGCATTTACACAAAGGAATATATACTTTTCTACAGAAGTACTTGGTCATCCATGTTCATTGCAGCACTATTCATAATAGCCAGAAATTTGAAACAGCTTGGATGTCTATCAACTGAGTAAATGTATAATAAAAATGTGAAACAATTAAACAACTGGTGTATTATTCAGCTATTAAGAGAAATGAAATAATGAAAATTTCATATAAGCAAATAGAGCTAAAACAGCCATCCTGAGTGAAGTAACCCAGAGACCAAAACAGCTATTGCATATAGGTGGAAGTTAACTTTGAAGTTTTAGATAAATGTGTATCAGTCTGTATAACCACAGAAAGATGTTAGGTAGAAAGATGAAAAGGACCAGGGGATAATTGTGGGATGACTCACCTCTAACAGATTGAGGGCCAGCTGGCCCAAACAAGTAAAAAAGATACTTTCTGAGAGCCAACTTGGGTCTGCCTAAGGGCCTTAGCAACAGCCACTGAAACATGATCTGGAGATGACTTGGACCAATGAAAGGCAGCCATGTCACACCAACCAATGTATGTTCATCAGATCTCCCCCCAGGATGGGTTGGAGGTTATATAAGGCTTTCCTCTTCCTGAATAAACTGAGCTTGTTGTTTTGACATTCTTCCAGAGTCTGTGTCATTGACTCTGCACCTACTTAGTGTTCTCCTCCAAAGGGAACAACAGTACAGGATCCTGCTACAGATAATGTTATCAAGAGATAAATGAGAAACTAGAACAGAGGGATTAAATGGAGAGGGTTATAGAAGGAAAGAGTAAAGGAGGGAGTATGGGGAGGGACCACTAACACTAAAGACTGTTTGAAAAGCCATATAAAAACCTAATACTGTGTGAACTTCCTAAATATACATACATATATTAGTGGAATTTAAATGGACTCACACAATAGGGAAAACAATGCCTTACCTAGACATTTTATGCCACCACATAAAATTTTCTGTTACCAGGAATGGCTTGTATTTTGGTGAATCATTGGCCAAAAAGTCTGATGGACACAGGCTATTAGTAACCCTCTACAAACCCATGGTAAGTTGCTGTTGCAGAAGACACTACATACTTACCTTGCTGTACATGCAAAAGTTGAGCTCATGTCCAAATAGAAGCTTCACCCCTATTTACTTGTATTCATGGTCCTGGTAGGTACAATGCACATGCTGCTGGAGGAGAAAAGTCATCATAAACACTACCAGCTACAAAGCCTGCAGCCAACAAGACTGATGTACCTTGAAGATATACACAGATGCTCTGGGAATAATCAACCACTTTTTGATTGGACACAAGACCCACTCCATGATCTGGAGCCCATACCTGATTTGGTAAAGAGGCAAAGAACCTAAGACTAGATAGGCCTAAGGGCAAACCTACTACTATTATTCTGCTAAAGCAACATAGCAATGAAATGATTCCTAGTGACCTCTGGCTATATTCATGGATCAGAGCATCATTTTCCCTTCATTGAAGCCACTCCTTCTTTCAGTAGCTGGTATTTAGCACAGCATCCCACATTTGGACAATATGCAGAGAATGAGACTACAAAGCACTCAGGTCTACATGGGGTGTCTTTGTCAAATCCCTTCTTGAAAGCTCAAGCATCTACCATGACAGCATGCCCAAGACCTATACAAGCTCTAACCAGACAAAATCCCAGCATAGAGGAGATGTGGACACAAAGCCCTATTGCTAACCAAGAAACTATTTTCAATATATACTCTTTAGGGACAGGAAAATTTTTTTAGCCAATAGTGTCACCAGTATATCAACCACATTCCAGTTCAGGCCCTGTGCAAGGGAGTAGTTGACCAACACAAAATACATTCCATGTTTTTTGGTGAGCTTTTGTTTTGGTTTGTTTTGGTTTTGACATTTTTTAAAAACTTTTTTATTGATTCTTTATGGCTTTTACATGATGCATCTAGATTCCATTCATTTCTCTGGTCCTTCATAATCACTCTCTGCCTTTGTAAACTTGCCCTCAAAATATAGTAAAATTTAAGAGAAAAGAAAAACAAAAAAAAATTAAGAAAAAGAAAATCTTATAGTGGGAGCTGCAGTGTGAAGATTATACCACTTAGGTGTTCACTGCAATGAGCCTGTAGTCTGGTTCAAGGCCTCTGGTTTCTGCTACATTATCAATGTTGGACCCTCACAAGGACTCCTCTTGGATACTCTATTGTTGCCCTGTGTCATGGAGATCCTGCAGTTTCGGATCTGCCGGACCAGGCCCTTCATGTGTTCCAGCAGATCATAGATGAAGTGGATGTTGGGGCAGACCAACTCATAGCCCTGGTTTAGGTCTGAGTGGCTATAGGGTGGATCAGCCCACCAGCTCTTGCTCATCCTCACCACCAGGGTGAGGTCTCCAGCACTGCCCTTGCAAGTTCACCCTATGAAGCAATCAGCAAGGGATGGGGCCAGTTCTTCTACTTTCAACACCTCAGGGCCAGCTCACAAGCACCTACACCACCATGGCAAGCTCTATTGCTTTGCCCAGGTGAGGTGCAGGGCCTACTTTCTCAATTGCTGTGGCTGATGAGGGGAAGGGTTAGCTTTTCCTGCTCTCATGACCTCAGGACCAGCTCTCCTACCTACCATAGGCATCAAGGGGTAGGTTGGGGAGGGCATCATTTCCTTACCCACACTACCACATGGCAGACAAGGGGGACAGGACTAGCTCTCCCACTCTCATGCCCTTAGGGTTAGCTTACTGGTACCCTCATGAACAGGATCAGCTCTATTGTGCTACCCAGGCGAGATGCAGGACCTGCTTTCCTGAGTGCTGCAGCTGGTGAGGAGCAGGCCCAGTTCTTCCTTGTGTTGCAGACAGTGATGTTGGGGGGCAACTCTGTGCAGCCCTATTCTCTTGACCACCAGTGGTAATAGGAGCCATGGATGTCAATGCAGACAGCAGCTACAGAAGGTCCACAGACCCAGACTTCACAGTGGCCCCTGGTAGCAAGTAGGCTACCCACTTCAGCCTGCTCCAAACTACCTTTACCTCTTCAGGTCTGCCTCCCTACAGGACATGAACCATTCTGTCTGTCTGTCTGTCTCCCATACCCCACAATATATTTGCTCACCATGATAGTGCCCAACTGCGTGGTGCTACATGGCTCCTGGTTGGCCCATGTTTTCTTCTGGCTGCCCAGAGCAGGCTGCCCTGGGCAGGCATGTGATTTTCCTTCTGCTCAGTCATAATGGCCAGTTTGTTTTGATTTTCATTTGGGGAAGGATAAGGAGAGAGTGTAGAGGAGGTAGAGTGAGCATGAGAGGTAGGTAGGTAGATGATAGATAGATGATAGATAAATGATAGTGAAATTGGATGGATAGGTTGAAGAGTCTGAGGAAAACAAAGAATGTGATCACAAAGTACTGAGTGAAAATAATTTTTTAAATAAAATCATTTTTAATGTTTAAAATTGGAAGAAAATGTTCAAATTAAAGAATGCTGTTTTAAAAACATTGTTTAAACCCAGATTGTCAACAAAGTGGTATTTTAAGCAAAACTGTAGTAAATATTCTCTGAACACTTCAAATTATAAACAGTCACTTAACAAAATAAATAAACTATGTAACTTCATCTCTTTCCAGCCTTGTAAAATTATCATACTGAAGAATACTTGAGGTGGCAATAAGCCACATAGTTCATATTCTGAATAACCCACACCTTATTCTATGGTAGAAAGGATAAGAAAAACATGTTTCCTCTACTGTCATTCAGTCAATTTTCTTGCATTTCAGGGCTTAAAATCTGCATTAAAAGCTTAATAAAAATGTCTATAACTGAGTGATGATTTTGGTGAATTTGAGTTAAAGGTACCATGATGAAGTAGTGTGAACATTTGATTTTCTACTCGGTGACTATTTAAATAGATTTTTAACTGCTGAATAGCTTTGAAAAAAACTGAGATTCTTCATTTTCAAGAACAAAGTGCTCTTTCCCCACTTTAGCAGATGCTCACACAATTGAAAAGCAAAGCCATCCAGATGAGCATTTAGCAGCAGAGGGAATTATTTTGTAATTATTGCAGACTTGCTATTTATTAAAATATGCAATTATATTTGAGAATGACTTTTTGAAAGCACTGCTGACATTATTATGGATGAGACTAAAGGGGAAAGAACTTTGGGAGATTGAAAACGAAATTGCTCATCAACTTTCTTTCTAGAATGTGCTTACATGCAGAGCAACCTTCCTCAACTCCGTCTCTCTTTGCCAGGGATTATAGTACCCATTTTACAGTGAGAAGAACTGTGGATAGAACAGATGCAGTCACTTTTCCAAAGCCACACAGTCCGCAGAGCTGGTGCCCTCAGTGACGTTCTGACTCCCAATAACCTTGTTTCATTATCATCAAACCTATCTCCAGTCTACGTACACTACCCATAAAGACACCTTGTTACAACACCTGCAGCCCTAGAGAATCCTCTGAAGTAAAGTGTACAGATGACAGTTCCATCACCTAAGTGGTAGATATATGCAAGGCTAGTGGTACGTTTCGTGTGTTACCAAGCTGTTCTTCGGTTCTGCAAACAAGAATGTAAGCACTGCTCCGCACCAGAGAAAGAAGGTCTGCCTTATGTCAACCTGTCTTTCCTTACACTTTCTGCTTGACAGTATTTACTGGAAAATGACCTTTTCCAGGAATATAACATGCCTTTCTTGGTGATAAGAAATTCAACATTTACCCTGGTTGTTTCACTCATCATTTCAAGGAAAGTTACAACATTGGCCTAGGTCCACAAGATCTGGGTCTCCTCAGGTATTTTCAATAATTAATAATAATAACAATAATTAAAATAACAACAAAATAAAAACAATAAGAAGCAAATGACAAAAAAATCCCATGCCCAATAAAAACAAAATACCATAAAGTTTCTGAATTGTTCTTGTATCCATTCACTTTTCTAAGTATATATTTAAAATTTGCTATATTTAAAAAAGACACAAAGACATTGAGAGGACTGTGGACTTAGGTCAGGTGGTGAGGTGCTTGCCTCGCATGCACAAAGCCCAAATTTGATCCTCAATGTGGTAGAAAACTGAGTGTCATAGCACTGTATATCTTGGGCCACATAGCTGGTCTAGGGGCAGCCTTGGATGCATAGAACCCTGACTCAATTAATGAATGGATGAACGAATGAATGAATGGATTAGTAGGACACAGTTTTTGCTCTCAATAAAACTCCACATCTTCCATACAGGCTGTCCCCACCAAAGTGATGGAGCAGCCACTGTGGGCAATTATTTATGTCTCATCTGGTCTGGCTGGTGCCATATGATACCAAGCAGGGGTCTATTTCCTGTTATGGGTTTTTTAGCCTGCAGGGAGTGTAACTACTAAACTTAAATGCTGGAAACAGGTAGAAGGTTTTTCGTTCCAAGTGGCCTCAGACTCACCCCCTGGGCTCGCAAGCCAGGTGTCTATAAACTTCTCATGAAAATTCAAAGACTTCAAGTGGAAATATTCCTAAGGTCACATATAGAAACATTAACCTTTGCCTCTACCCTTTGAAATATCTCTCTTACTCATAAATAAATGATGATTGGTTTATTGTTAAATTTTTAAGGTTCTTAAGAAACAGGAGCATATGCCTTTTGATTCTGCTGTATTCTGGGTACTTGTCAAAAGTACCTGGAACAGTGGTGGTTAATATCTGGGGTACAAATGACTGAATGAAATTACTATAAAGGTATTAATATACAGTAATTTCTCTCTGTTGTAGTTTTTCTTTTGGTGCTTCAGTTCTATGTTTGGAACATGGTTGGAAATCATAAATGGAAAAGTCAGCCAGGTGTAATGGGACATTCCTTTAATCCCCAAACTTGGAAGGCTGAAAGTCTCTATGATTTTGAGGACAGCCTGTTTTTACGTGGTGAGTTCAAGGAGAGACAGAGCTACAAAGTGAGACACTGTCTCAAAAAATAAAAATCAATAAATCAATCAATAAGAAAAAAATTGGAAAACTCTGGAATGCTCCTCAGGGGAAAGTATTTCACGACTTCTTATGGGATTTATAGTCTTAGAAATAATCAGGAATGTATCCATTTTCAAATACTGGCAGCCATTGCCAATAATTTTGACAGGATATTTCTTCAACCTATTAACCTGTGTAGAATCACAATGACCAGGACTTACCTTAAAAATTGTGGTTATATGTTATGGTTTTGAAATCTTAATAGTTGAAATGAGAAGTGCTTTTGGTGTGTCTATCCTTCTGCATACTGTATTATTAGTTATGGTGATTTATTACAGAGAGTATATGCTTTTCCACTTGGAGTTCTCCTCCTCAGACATTTGAAAAGGGAAAGTTAACTTTCAACTTTTAATCTTTCAATTCATTTATACAGCATAAGAAAATTAAAGTTTCACACACAAACAGTGGAGTCTTGAAAAGAATCCCCAATGTAAAGTGGGGCTACATTAGTAGAGGAAGATATAGTAATAGCTACTGATTGCCCTCTGAAAACTGTCACTGTGGGTAGAATGAACCTCTTCTAAGTTTGTCTTGATAAACATGTCATCATTTTCAAATCTATATGCCAAGCTTGTATTATTTTAACAGTTCATTTTATTTATCCCTAAAGGTAAATTTGGAAGTAGGTATTAGCACCTGGTACTATGAATACTGTGACTCCAACAATATTAACTGATTTCTCTCAAGTTAAAGATATATTTGGTGCACAGGGTCCCTGCCTTCTGATTGATACATTCAGAATTCAGGATTTTAACATGAAGATTCTCAGCACTTTGGTTTCTGTACCTTTACAGCCCTGAGTATCCAGTGCTTAACCCATTGATTCTGGAAGCACTCAATTATCTGGCACTCCAAAAGATAAAATACATTTCCTGGGGACAGGGCTCATACAAGTGGCTTTACAAAGTCTTGGAACAGAAGTTATATTCATCTGTATAGCATTTGTTAAAGCAGCTTTGGGTGGAAGATGAGGGTCCAGAGAGAAAATGGGAAGATTAATAGTTCAAATGACTTATTTTGGCATTTTAATTAGTAACAAAATACTCTGGTTTCTTGGATATCATCCTTGCCACAATCTGACAACTAAGGGTTCTCATTATTTTATAACCCTTGGATAACACCTATTTAGTGACATTTTATAAGACTACCTTAGAAAATTCTGTATATAAAATCTGCCAAGAACCTTCAACAGGCTCAATAAATATGGGAACAAATACTAGCCTTAGATAAAAGAACTAAATTTGAGCTGCTTCCCTACAAAAAGAAATCACAACTTATATCCAATGAAGTTCACTGTCTGTAACATAAATGAAATATATTAGTACTCCCAGGGAAATATAACTGATCTACAAAATGATTCATAGACTATAACTTAGACTTATCCAAACAGGAAAATCTGACTCATTCTCAGGAAAACAATACTTTCCAGGTATCAACCCTGAAAGATCCCAGATGTTTTACTGAGTACACAAAGAGAGTTTTAAATGATGTTACAACAGTGCTCAATCAGAGAAACTTGGATCTCTTCACAATGAAAGGAAAAGCCAGGAATCTGTGCATCAGGCAAGAAGCTATAAAAGAAAACTAATTAAAAATTTTTGAACTTAATGATATTATAGACAAACCCCAGTAACAATTATTGCGTGGGTAATTAGATGAAAATCCCATAGACACAATGGTTTGTAAATAGAATAAGTAAACACAAAAAGTAAAAATATTCTGAAGAAAATTGAATATTCATGGACTTGAAAAAATTATTTCACAGAGGCTACAGAGGGCAATCACAATGCATAAAAGAGAGCCACCTAAACGGCTACTGAGTTTCCAGCAGAAATTAAACTATAGGATTCAGAAGAGAAAAGTGTCAAATACAGTTTCACGATAAGGTTTTGGGTCAAGAAACCTATATAGCCAATGAAATATTCTTTAAAAGTTACATTAATCTTCTCAGGCTGCCATAACAATATACCTCACATTGGATGCAATGAACGATAGACATTTACTTTTCATGGATATGGAAGCTAGACTTTCAAGATCAATAGTTGGGTAGTGTTTGTCAGGGCGCTCAGCTGGGACTACAGGCAGTTGCCTCCTCATTGTGTTCTGACATGGCCTCATTTCCTGCAGGTACTTGATGATGACTCTTGTTTTAAGGATACTAACCTCATTATACTAAGAACCTACATTTACAACCACATTTCACATGATTTACTTCCCTTCTCAAAACACAGCCACATGAGGAGTCAAGAAAGCAACACCTATATTTGTGGGGGGCATAAAGGCTCAGCCATAAAATTAATGAAGACAGTGCAAAGTGTCCTTTCGTAATAGTTATGTGGAAAATTTATCACCAGCAGATTGACACTGTAAGAAATGCGTTCAGAATTTGTTGAAAAGGGCATAGCACATCAGGAAAGTGAGTTCTATATTCTTCAGGAAGACTAAAGTATATCAAATATAGCAAGTATCTGACAAAACACAGTTATTTTTTTCTTTTATCTTCCTTTAAGGGGAGGTGCCAAAAGCAAAAAATAAAAATTATGTGCATAAATGAAATGCACAAGGTAATTATAACATGAAGAATGTGGCCATGTAAGTGGGGTCATGTGTTTTTGTGGTCCCTATATTTTGTTTGCCTGCTGAAAAAAATCAAGGGTACTTTGTAGAAAAATTAGAAATATATTAACATGTGCAATGATTAGCTTTCTCTATGAGCAAAGTGTCCAAAATTGACCTTAACTCATCTCTGTTATTCCAGTTTGTGATAAGTTCAGCATCGTCTTCCATCTGTAATATTTTATATCTTTTTTCCCCAAGAAGAAATATATCCATTCATGTGACCAGAAGTCTTTTGCCTGATTATTCTCAGATATACTTATTAGTTGTTCTAATCCTTCAAGGTGGTAGTACCTTTCATCATCCCACCCACATCTGCTGACATCTTCCTGTGTGCCTGACTTTGCTCTACATTCTAAAATCAGCTTTACGGCCAATATGAAAATTAACATCTCTTGCCTCTTTGAACTTACTATCAAAATCTAAGCCTTCCCTAAATCTTCAGACATATAATACCTTTAACATGCTTTTTCTTTCATATATATATATATATATATATATATATATATATATATATATTATTTTCATTATATCCACATCTCACTTTCCTTTTCCAACTTCATGGACATTTGAGTGTGTGTATATGTGTGTGTGTGTGTGTGTGTGTGTGTGTGTGTGTGTGTGTGTGTACTACTGAGTCCACTTAGTGTTTCCCACATGCATATGGGTGTTATATTACTCATTATAGGATCTAACATGTTAATCTAACAACAGCTCAACCACTAAGAAAAATTCACTTTCCCTTGCGAATAAAGCTGTTGATTGCCTGTTGCTTACCAGTTAGGTGTGGGGTCATGCGAGCCTACCTCATTCTCGCTGAAATACAGACTCATAGGTTGGAAACTGAGAGGGTACTAGGATAAAAACTGCTGAAGCTGCTGGCCGACTTCATGGTAGTACTGTTGTGTCCTCTACACATTAGACGAGAAATATTTTGATCTATTTTTTTTTCTCCTACACATATAACTTTATAGCCCAAACAAAAGTAACAGAGTTTTTCTGCCTCTGGTTCACAACTAATTTTAAACCAAACTGAAAACAACCCAAGCAACAAAACTTCAATTAATGAAGATGTTTAACAAAACAAGTTGATTTAACAGACCTGCCCCTCTACCCTTACAATGACCACATACATAGAAGGCACTGTTGTAGGCACTGAAAATCCAACTAAAAGCAAAACTGACATAACCTGTGCCCCATGAAATGTTAAAATAAATGTAGTGTAGCTAAAGTTTTCCTGTGTCCCACCTGGCCCATGGTCAGAACAAATCTCTCTCACCCGCCAGTCCTGCAGCCACTTGGACACAAGTAAACACACAGAGGCTTATATTATTTACGAACTGTGTGGCCATTAGCTCAAGCTTATTACCAACTAGCTCTTATACTTAACCCATAATTCTTATTTATGATTAGCCACGTAGCTTGTTACGTTTTCTCAGTTCTGCCTTCACATCTTGCTTCCTCTGTGTCTGGCTGGTGACTCCTGACTCAGCCTTCCTGTTCCCAGCATTCTCCTTGTCTGCTCATTCCACCTATACTTCCTGCCTGGCTACTGGCCAATCAGCATTTTATTTATCAAACAATCAGAGCAATACATTCACAGCATACAGAGCAGCATCACTCATCAATGTAGTAAACAAGAAAATAAATAAAAAGCCTTACTATGTATTATAAAGTACTTGGAGGTAATGCCACATGCTATCTTCCTAGAAAACATCAAATGGGCTCTCTGCCAAGTCAGGTAGTTCCAAAAGTCATTTATGTGAAACTTACTGTAGAACAGACATGGCTTTCGTTACTATACATGAATATTTGACCTAGTACGTGACTTATGTGAGGGATCCATTTAAGTCAATATTTGGGGGGAAAAGGATTTCCAGTTTAAGAGATGGCAGGGAAGAACTGGGTGTGTTTGAGAAACTGGAGGCTCATGGCAAGGCAGGATCACACCAGACTTTGTGGGAGAGCAGTGGGAATCAGAGAAAGGGTCTGTAAGTGATGAGCTCCTGATAGGGTAGGCAATGCCAAGTGGTCGGTCTTGAAACACACACATGTAAGCACCTCTGGTAGGACTCAGCAGGCTGTATGTGTATGTTGAATTGTTTGTGTGTGTATGGAACAACAATGGTTAAAGAAAAGAGGGGCATTGAACTTGGGAGGGAAGGTGGTCAGACCTCTTGTAGGTGAGAGAAGGAGGGAGAATGATGTAATGATATTGTAGTAGTAAAACATACAATTTGCCTAGACAGTCACTTTAAAACTGAGTCTGGACACATGGAGAGAATGGACTAAAGGAAACAGGAGGTCAAGGGCAGTGGCTAGTGCAGGAACTACTGCTCTTATCCAAAGAGTTGATAATGTTTCTTGGAACAGAGTGTATATGGGGGAGTTTCAGACTGACTGATGCCCATTCTTCCTCTGAGCATCACAGGAGTGCTGCTTATTGCCGTCCTTGTACTATAAACCCACATTCCCATTTTAGACTCCTTGGTAGTGCAGAATAAATCTCCCTCATCTCTGTTTTTCACCTGGGTTCTCAGTGTTTTATCATCATATTTTATTTTGTATGTAGCAAGTAGCTAATGATTATTTGCAAAAAAAAAATAATAAAGTTACAGTGTTCTCTGTGCACAGTCCTACTTTTATCTGTGGGTGTACACAGTATATTTGGATATAATTTCATAAAAAAATAGTTGTGCTTCAAGATTTAGATTGTATAATTTTTTTAAAAAGAAAAACTTGGCTTGATATGTCTTTTCTCTTGTAGTACTGCCAAGGGTGCAGTTTATATCTCCTTTGAGCTAAATCAGTGAAAACAAAGCTTAAAGCATTTTTTTTTAACAGGGAGAATATACTTCTAACCATCTCATAACAAAAAAAAATAACTGATCCTATTAACTTTACTCTTTAAAGTGGGGTGGGTCTGGGGAAGAAATGACAGAGATCGAATGTAAAAATGAAAACAAAAACAAAACAACTTGATTCATCCAAGGTCCCAATCTTTCCATTGCAACAAAGTTCTTGGAATATGATAAAACAAGAAGAAATGGAAACCGCCATCAGAATTCCTTTTTCTTTTGAGAGAAAGCTTCTGCAGTTTGACACCAAAGTCCTCAAAGTGACATAAATCTTTTTGGGTTTTGAAAAGAAAAAAACATTTCAGGAAAACATTGCCTGAGGAAGAAGACTTATGAATATGTCTAATACATCCTTGGCAAGAAAACCCTGCATAACATATTGAGGGAAGAGAAAGAGGAGAACAGCAGAGGTCACAGCTAATCCTCTCTATCTAGCACATGTTTCTTCTTTACTGATCATAACTTCTGGTCACATTTCCTACCCACCTGTCAGTAAGCCTATCATCAGTGCAGTAAGGTTACTTTATTCTGTATGATAAATATTAGTTCACTGTGTGTACGTACATCACTTCCAAATTACATAAACCTCATCCCATTGCAATACACTCACATTTAATTTTATTCGAAAAGTGGAGCTTCGGCAAGCATGCAATTCACAGGAAATATTCATGAGATACCTAACCCTCTGAAGAGCACTCCAGAAAAAGACACACCATAAGGATGTGAGCTAACTCTTGGCTGAAGGGAACAGGCAGGAAGGAAATATTTATTAGATGCTGGTGTGAAGAAATTTGGCCAGCAGCAGCTGAAACCAACTCCACAGGGGGAGTTAAATTGTTTTATTACAGTTTTGCTTCCATCGCCCATCAAAATCCTTTGCTCGCACCCATGGACACTGACCATGGTTCTTTGAGGGTAGCAACTTCCTGTAAAGTTAGTTATACCAAAATGACTTTCCTCCTTACTTTTCAGACATTGATTACCAAACCTCTTTTGGCTAGGTGGGCATTCTTTTTCATATTCAGTCTCAGAGCACGGTTTCTCTCCATGTGTGGACCTGCTAAAGCTTTTGATGTTATTTGCAATGTCTGTTGCACTCACATAATTGCTAAGTTTAAGTGACACTTCTCTCATCCAAATTTAGTAATGGACATTTGATATATTTTGTTGAGTAAATCAATAAGATGAGTTATGGCTTGGACTCTTAGCAAGATAGATACATAAACTGATAATAAATGATAGCTAGACAGATGATTGATAATAGATATAAACAGATAGTTTATAGAGACACATCTCCTCCAGAAGTTAATTTTTTTATTGTGACTTTCATTATTATTTTGACTTTTGTTCTCTCTCTCTCTGCATGTATGTGTGTGCAAGGCTATGTGTGTGTATGTGTGTGAGTGTGATGCATTGTTGTAGGTAAGCATATGTCTTAGCACATGTATGGAGGTCAGAGGACAACTTTCTGGAGTGTCTTCGTTCCTTCCACCTTTATGTGGGTTCTGAAGATGAACTCACATTGTCAGGCTTCTAAGAAACGTGGCTTTGGCCTCTGAATCATTTCAGCGGCCACCAGAAGTTCTCTTAATTCTTTTTCTATCTTATAGTTAACCACAAAGAGAACTTCTACAATAAGTTGAGGCAGGACTTATTGATTGGGTTAGACATAGAAAGCTTGGAGGTGCAAGTCAGACTGTGCAAAATCCAAAACCTTTGTTCTAGTGGAGCACCATGTTAAAAGTCTTTTAAACATGTATTTACTTGTTTGTTCACTTATTTATGTGAATGGGAGGGTGCATGCCCTGATGTGCATGGCTGTCAGAGGACTTGGAGAAGTTATTTCTCTGTTTTCTGCCATGCGAGTTGCTGGGATAAGACTGAGGCTGTCAGGCTTGGTAGCAAGTACTGAGCTATCTGCTGTCTTGCTGACCCTGAAATACCATGTTAAAAGTACAGAAAAGATGGTTCTCTCTCTACCTGAATGCTGCGAGGAAATCCTTCATATGGATTTGTGAAAGGACTTTAGTAAATCAGAGAGAGGCAAAAACCGACAATACTCGGCTTATAAGCTTGATGGGTGATTGTGATGCTCAGAAGACCAGGATGATGGTAGGGTGGGGAATTTAAGATGATTTTAGACATAAAGGGAGATTCTGTGGGAAATTGGCCTGTAGGATTCCCTTATTATATTAGGCAAAAACTGTATAAATTTTGTCCTTGTCATAAGACTTTGTGGGTAGCCCAAACTCAAAGGTGATATTGCAGTTTGCTTGGTAAAGGAATTTCAGTAATAGAAGCTTTCACGCACTAACACACATATTATGGACTGCACTTAACAGACTTACCATGATAAATTGTAGAAAAAGAAAGAAGACCAGAAATTAAATGCCTGATTTTTGGTTAAAGAGGAGTGTTTAAAGATGCAGCCTAGTAGGTATCAGTTGCTAAAGACAAAGGATTTGTCCTATGATCAACAAGAAATATTCTTGGAGGGTGTCTTAACTAGGGATTTTATTGCTGTGAAGAGAGACGATTGACCATGGCAACTCTTATAACGGAAAAAATTTAATTTAGGCTGGCTTAAAGTTCAGAGGTTTAGTCCATTATCATCATGGCAAGAAACATGGTGGCATGCAGGCCGACATGGTGGTGGAGAAAGAGCTGAGAGTTCTACATCTTGATCCACAGGCAGCAGCAGGAGACTGTGTACCACACTGGACCTAGCTGGAGCATATAAGACCTAAAAATCTGCCTCTACAGTGACACAATTTCTCCAAAGATGTCACATCTAATCCACACATTTACTATTGTGCCGCTCCCTATGGACCTATGGGGGACATTTTCTTTCAAACCACCATGCAGTGTATTTTAATAATTGACAAGGATATCATGAACTCAAAAATTTAGAAATTCTAATTTGCAAATTTGTTTCAAGGACAACCCTCTCCAGTGACAGCTACAGTTTTCTAAAAAGAGAGTTCTGGGTGTCTTTTTTCCTTTAAGATAGCACACACTGCTAAGGTTCTCAGGTAAACTGCAGTCATAGTGTCAGGAGACTCTGACACATTGCAGAGTGTGGAAGACCTTGGCATTATTTTAAGTGATTTAGCAGGCATGCAAAATAAAAAAAAAAATTGGATCATGGAAACTTCTACTGAGAGTTTAAAGGTGTTTGTGGGAATTTAGGCATTGTACTTACCACAGTGTTGCAGTGCTAACACCAAACCCTAAAAACAGATTATGTGGAGCTATGATAGTTGTGGTGGTTTGCTTAGGTATGACTCCTATAGACTCGTGTGTTTGAATGCCTGGTCCATAGGGAGTGGCGTTCTAGGAAGTACAGCCTTGTTGGAATAAGTGTGGTCTTGTTGAATGAGGTGCATCACTGAGGCAGGACTTTGAGGTTTCAGAAGCTTAAGCAACACCTAGTGTCTCAGTTTTTTTTCTGCAACTTATAGATTAAGATATAGAACTCTCAGCTCCTTCTTCAGCACCATTTTTGCGTGCACACTGTCATGCTTCCTGCTATGACCATATTGGACTAAACCTCTGAACTGTAAGTCAACCCCAATTTAATGTTTTCCTTTCTAGGAGTTGCCAAGGTCATGTTGTCCCTTCATGGCAATAAGACAGAAGTGAAGCTCAAGGTATAGTCAACATTCCAAGAAGACAAAGATGGCAGAAAAGTAGAAGGCTTGGCTGGAGAAGCTGCAGACAGCATGCAAAGGCAAGAGTTACCTGATCCTCTGGGAGCCCACATCCCACCACTCTGGTCCCCAGATGCTTGATAATGATGCAAAGACTTCATCAGTCTCTCCTCTTAGCCCCAACATGGTATTACTGGGAAGTTCTTCAGTCATTAGTGTTTATTAATGAAGACAGTGGGAAATGAACTCCTAGAAGAAACACCAAGGTGAAGAAACACAGCAAGAATTTCTACAAATTACATAGTATCATACGTTATAAGGCAATATTCAAAACCCCATAAGTAATGTTTGTGAAAATATCAAGTATATATGTCTTAAGATGTATGTGAAAAATTAAATCCTTTTTATGAACTATATTTATGTTAAGATTCCAATATTACTGATTATTTTGTATAATAACTGTTTCTTAGGTTACTTAAGAAGAAGAAGCATGCTTTCAAAGAATGTCTTGGATATCAACAAACCCTGTGAGTTAGAAAGATGCAGCACTTATACCACAGGAAATAGAAACACAGGGAGAATATCTAATTTGTCCATGTTTTTAAACCTAATAGTCAGTGAAATATAAAAGAAATACCACTTGAAAGAAATAATTAAATTTATCACCATTGTTATTATTACTATTATCATTATTACTACTACTACTATTACTATTACTGTTATCAGCAGCAGTAGTACTAGGTATTGAACCTAGGGTTTCACAAACTCACACCATACTAGGCACATAATTATATCAGCCTACAAAGAAAGACTTTTAAGATCAACTATATTTGATCATTCCTTCATGTAAACATACAAAAGCATCACATTATACCCCACAAGCACATTAATTATTATTTATTAATTAATATTGGAATGTTAATAAGCTGGTTCAGGGATACAGTGAGATAGGAGGAAAAATCTTCTATTATCTCATGACACAGTAAAATGACTATGGATGTCAACAAGTAATGACTGTTTTAATGTGACTAGCCAAGAAGATATTTTTAATTTTTAAATAAAGCTGGCAAATTTTTGTAATTACACTTTATATACATGTATTAAAATTTTGCCCAGACGCCATAGATATGTATAATTGCTATATATAACTTAGATATAAAAAGTAAAAATAAAAAAATGACATGTGCAAATAAGAAATTCACAAGTCTTACAGGTGCCTATAGGACAGCAATAAGATAATGCTTCAATATAGTCTAAATGCAAAGGTATCTTAAAATTTGTTCAAGAAGTCATTTACTGGAAGATTACAGTTCAATAATAAACTATATATTAGTATATTTTGTGAAACAACACGTTACGTAAAGCAGTCCTCTAAATGTAATTGA
The DNA here is from genome assembly GCF_949786415.1 of Peromyscus eremicus. Lineage (NCBI taxonomy): Eukaryota > Metazoa > Chordata > Mammalia > Rodentia > Cricetidae > Peromyscus > Peromyscus eremicus. The sequence goes on from NC_081434.1 coordinate 29,689,136, forward strand.
GGATGTTCTTGGATCCCAAATGGTGTGCTTTTAATAGGTGTGTTAAATATACTGTTTCTCTGCCTTTCTTTCCTAGCGTGCAAAGGAAATGCTGGAAATGTTTGTGGATATTAATTTAAAAATTAAAAGAGAAATAGCATCTAGAATAGATTGATAGCCAGGCTCCTGATTCAATGTAAGTGATCAAGTATGGCTAGAGCATAGAATCGTGATGATCATGGACAGGAAAGAGTTTTATCAAATAAATAAGTAAAGAAAACTGTCAATATAATTGTGACAGGTGATTTTGACGTAGTATGCCATTAACTGGAGACAAAAGTTCTCTCAGGTTTAAAGATACAAATGCTCATTTTGTCTACTTTTAGTGAGGAATTGTTATGTAGAAGCTGAGGAGATAAAGTGGGTAAGAGCTTTTACTATGCAAATGAGTACCTCTGGGTATGACTGCACATGCCTGTAACTACAGCATCAGCAGATGGTGATAGAAGGATCTTGAGAGTTCACTGGAGAGTCAGCCTTACTGAAATAGTAGGCTTCCAGTCCTGTGAGAGACAGTGTCTCAAGAGAAAAATCTGGAGAACAACAGAGGAGTATATCCAATGTTTTCGAGTTTACATGTATGTGCATCAGTGCATACAGCATACACAGCACACACACACACACACACACACACACACACACACACACACACACCAAGTCTATAGTATTATTGTCAAAATATACTATTAGAAGAAATGTAATTTTATTGTTTTGTTAAGCATCACACCATAAATAGAGACCTCTAGGACCTCATGGGGGAAGAAAAATCATCCTGAGGAATAATGAGAGCATCTCTAGCATACTTATTACATTAAAAAAGATAACTTAATTTCCATAGCTATTAAAATAATTAATTGTAAAGGTTATATTAGAAAAAAAATAAAGTCAAGTATTTCTTTGCTTTTTCTGCATTATTATTAATACAATTTAGTTCATGAAAAGAAAAACACCAGCTGGGTATTTCTTTAATCCCAGCACTTGGGAGGCAGAGGCAGGTGGGTCTCTGTGAGTTGAGACCAGCCTAGTCTACAAGGTGAGTTCCAGAACAGCTAGGGCTACACAGAGAAACCCTGTCTCAGAGAAAGAAAAACACCATTGTCTTGAGGATTATGGGTAGATAGCTGAAATTAGAAATAGTATAATAATATTATTTCCTATTAGCGGGCAGTGTTCTTAGATAAGGTCTCATACCCAATGCTGGTCTGGAACTCACCATGTAGTGGACAGTGGTCTTAAATTACTAGTCCTCCTATCTCCACTTTTTGAGTACTAGGATTATAAGGCTAGATCATCACACTCAGCAATTTTTGATGATGTTTGCCAGTGACCACTCTAGTATTTGTGTCAGTAATGTTTAACTGCTTTACCTGCTCATATTAGAAGATGTTCTCATCTAGGAGGCTATATCATGGAGATTAGTCTATTTCAACAAGGAAAGTAATGATTTCTTAATGGGGAGGGGCTTCCAACTGGAAAGGAGAAGGGAATCCAAAACAAATGGAGAAAGAGAGGAGTAAAAGACAAAGGACAAATAGAATCAAAGTTATTTGATAAAGACTCAAGGAATCATATTATTTTATATTTACCTAAAACTATACACTGTTGTGGGATAATCTTTTTAATACACTGTGAAGATATGTCTTTGCCAAGGCACCTTCTGATTGGCTTAATAAAAAGCTGAATGGTTAATAGCTAGGTAGGAGAGGACAGGCAGGTTTTATGGGAAAAGAGAGGAAAAGGAAATATCTAGGTGCATGGATTTTGCCAGCAGACTCAGAGCAAGTCGAATGTGCTGTACTGAGGAAAGAAAACCAAGCCATATAACAGAATATAGATTAATAGGAACAGGTTAATGTAAGTTATAAGAGCTAGTTGGAAACAAGCCTAAGCTAAAGGCCAAGGTTTCATACTTAATAAGATGTCTCCGTGTCATTATCTGGTTGCTGACAGTCCCAAAGAAAGTTCAACAGAAGCCCAATTACAATGCACAATACATACAAGTGTATACACACACACACACACACACACACACACACACACACACACACACACACCTTAAGGGAAGCTAAAACACTTGGGCTGAGAGTGATCTACACAAGAATCGCAAACTAATAAAAACCCCAGTACCAAGCAGGAGAAACCTTCTTTAAAGTGGTTGCTTAGGGTAATCCAAGTGACTATCAAAACAATATACATCATTGATGAAGCCTTTCATTGCCTCTCAGGGTTGAGCATTGGCCCCTATTCCTAAAGGCGCTGCTCACTTAGGACACAAGTCTGCTGATTTGAGATTAATCTGACCTGAAAACCATTTTCCTGCAGTGCAGCTTCCACAGTTCTAAAAAATAGTACACAAGTTACCAAGGAAGGGAAGAAATTAAACAGTTCTAGCTGGCTGCAATACCTCCCAAACAACAAAAACTGCAGCATGGCAAGATATGCATAAAGGGGTAATAAGTGGGACCAACAGCTGTATAATTGGACTTAAAGTCCTATCAAGAGGAAGGAAATTATGCCTGGAGTTAGAAACCGAGCCAGCTTCCCAGAACTAGTGAGGCTATAGAGTCTCTAGTATAGACCTTAGAAAAGAAGGTAGATCGTCATAACTCATCCTAAGTCAACCTTATACCCACAGATATGTATAGCTACAACCCTTCATCAAAGATGCCTCTCTTTACAGCAAATGAAGAATATTGCAAAAAACCACAACAGATCCGGGCAGTGGTGGTGCACACTTTTAATCCCAGCACTCGGGAGGTAGAGGCAGGATCTCGATGAGTTCAAGGCCAGCCTATTGTACAGAGCAAGATTCAGGACAGACTCCAAAGCTACACAGATAAACCCTGTATCAAAGGGAAAAAAAGAAAGAAAGAAAAAAGAAAAGAAAACCACAACTGGATACAATCCAGAGATCAACAGATCTCAGAAGTCAAGCCCCAGTGGATATACACCTGCAACACAGCTTCTGAGTCTATGGCTCAAGAACAACATAGAAGAGGTTTAGAAAGATTCTAAGAGCCAGAATAAGAAGGAGTCTTCTGTGAAATAGTTTCTTCTAGAAACAGCTACATAAACAAAACTGGAACAATGGTAATAGCAATGCATGTATTAACATGGAAGGGGGGCTTATATCTATATCAGACAACAAAAATTAATGGATACTGGAAGAAGAATTAACTCTCCCAGGGATGAGCCCCCTTATTGCTGTACAATGCAGAATGGTCAGCCTTGAAACCAATAGCAAAGATGGCATCCACAGGTTGTTGTATATATATTTGCTTATATGCATACATGTGTACATGTGTATATGTGTGCATGCGTGTGTGTGTGTGTGTGTGTGTGTGTGTGTGTGTGTGCAGCAATAATAATCAAAGAAAAAGAGGCCGTCAAGCTTGAGAAGAGAGGAATATGGGAGTTCAAGGGCAGGTTGCCAGGAGAGGCAGGAGAGAGGAAAAGTAGGGAAGAAGTGATGTAACTCTATCAGTTAAAACATATTGAAAGAAAAACAGTAAAGAATGTAATTCCCTTCTGTATTCATTGTTACCTTGAGAATATTTTTGATATTTTTCTTGTTCAGCTTCACACAGCAAGTTCCATCATAATGAATATGATTATGAAATAATTTTATATGACTATACAAGAACATAATGAAGCTTAGGATGGAATGTTCTTGTAATGCAAAAACTGTATATTTGTAGAATAAGATTCTACATTGGTCACGATGTAGTGGCTGAAAAAAATGAAAGGGCTTTCTGACATCACAAAAAGGAAACTGTGATGACAAAAATGCAAAATATCATCTTAAATAACAAGCAAGTTAATATTGATAAATGCATAGATGCAAAGTAAATCCCAATGTTTCCTCCTTTCACCTCTTGTCCCTACCATTTTTCCAGATAGCTGAGCTCTCCTGGCCCCCTAGTGGTGATGGATTGGATTATAGATTCTTCCACTCTGAGGGTATAAAAAGGAATCTTATTTCAGAAGCACTAAAGTGAAACATTTCCCTGTAAATGCCAAACTCCAGAAATATATTTTTAAGTCTCCGTGTGGGAAGCAAGTAGAATTTTCCTCAGCCAATGTGGGGTTTCTTCTTGTACCCCTCAATAAAAGATATGTCAAGGGAAGATGACAAATTGGGATCGCACATGGTACATCATAATAACTCAGTATTTGTGCCACATTGAATTTCGCAAAAGGTTACAGATGACTCATAGCACAAAGTTCTGCAAGCCTTGCCATGTAGATTGCTGCTGCACCTTAATTTTTCATGGAGCCCCTCTTCAGCACGTCCTTCTTGCTGGAGCTCTGGCATCTTCTTCAAGGGGGCCTATGGAATTATCTCAATGCTACAGTGAGACACTGAAATCAACGTTTCACAGTGAAGAGCATGAGTAATTGCCTTTGTCATTGCCCCTCTCTTAGCGAGTTTTTCAAATTTCTTGGATAGTGAGCAAACCCTCCTAGCCCCAACATTAAGTGAAATTATATATATAATACATTTCACACAGTCTACTGTTTATCATTGGTTCTTAGCCATAGCAAACAGTGCTTTCCAAGGAAGATGTCTGAAGAGAGACAACATCACAAGAGGTAGACTGTCACCACTCTCCTGGTACTACTGTGAATATTGAACTAATTTTTGTGAGCTAATATCCAATCATTCTCTAATGAAACATGAACATTCACAAGATTTCTCAGCTTGCTGTTTTAAACACAAAATGAAACAGAATACTTTATAAGAAAAGCAACCCATGATCATATACTAACACAAAACAATATTTAATCAATTTGTCTTCTAACTAAACAATAACTTGGGAAACCTGAATATTGTGTTATAGGAGAGGAATGGGAAGAGAGATATGGAGCATGCTTCTCTCTCGCTGATGTACTATGCCCAAACCAGGGCATCTCCATGGACAATATTGACTCACAGTGAACAGTGTGTAAAGAGAAGGAAGTAAGGGAGAAGAGAAGCATAGAATGAGGAAGAAAAGGGGTGATGGATGGTAGAGACAGAGGAAAAGAAGAAGGCATTAATTTTTCTTTTTCATCTCTCATATTTTCAGACACAATACTATCTTAAGGCAAGTAGAAATATTCCTTTCCATTAATTTAGAGGTGCTAAGATACATATTTTCATTTTCCTCTTATTTTTATGAAGAAACATATGGGTTGATTATCAACACTAAAGAGCCACAAGGTTGTGAAACTCAAAGACACCATCATTTTATTATTTTAACACATTTCCATTATTGTTTACATGCACTGAAATGCTTTGATGATTATTTTGTATTATTGTAAAAACCTAATATCATGTAACACCTGTAGAATAACTATGTTCACTGTAAACTCAGTGTTACAGTTTTGGCGTTTAAACTTTGTTTAATCTGTTTTGCAGATACCATTTGTCTGTGCTTACTGTAATGTTTAGGGCTATGCTGAAAGAGCTGGATTTCTGTCTTCACTAAGCTTTATCATATTTATCATCTCTTGTACTTAGAAAATTTAAAGAATATATAATGTACACGTGTATGCAACAGACACAACCGCAAATGCATATTCATATTATTTGCATGCACACAGTATTGATATAACTACATATGCATATCTACACATCCATATATGTTTTAAGTTCACTGTGCTTTCAATATCTGATATTTTCCTCAGTACTTACATCATTATATAATCTAGAAATGTTACTCATTTTGAAAAAGATAGAAACTATATTGCATTTCAAAGCTAACTAATAACTTTTTTAAATGTTTCTCTTGTACAATGTAATATAATTATGCCATAAGAAATTATTTTAGTGCTCTAAATACTTAGTAAAATCATCAATGTCAAGGATATATTCAGGGCTACAATTAAATACAATCTTATTGGTGCATAAAAACATCTTTAAAAGACAGAGTTGTGCATTATGTTCAGATGTGAAATTTTAAATGAATATTTTAATCTAACATTTTAACTCCTTCGTCTTGCACATTTCCAAGATTGTCTTGCAGATTGGTGGCTGTCATTGGGAAAAAAATGGGAGAGTCAACTTACTTCAGTGGAGTCTTGGTATTGCTACTTAGTACCTTGGTTCCCTTAATGCAAATACTGTGAGTCTGTGAACCCATTTATCAGACTGTAAAATACTATCTGAATTCTAACATTGCTTTTTAGGCTCGAGTGAGTGATTCATTTGTTGACCACTAGGAAAATGATTCATGATTATCCAAAATATTAAACGAGACAGAATGTGCCATGTCATTCCTTGACCGAAGGATATACTTTATAAAAACTTGGTAAGTGCTCATGAATTATTATTGCTATTGTTATTGTTGTGATTTATACAAAAAGTGAGAGTCTGGGAATAAGGTGATCTGGGGCAAGAAAGAGCAGGTCATGAGAAAGAGGGCAAGCCGATTGCCTGCATTAAGAAGAAGTGGTTGTCTTGGCAAAATTAAATGCATGGAATGAGGTCTTAACACCGCATTTTATTTTTGATCATTTTAGGTCACAGATTGTGGCATTAGTTTGGTTCATGGTTAAGATTAGTTTTATTCTCGCCAGGCGGTGGTGGCACTCGCCTTTAATCCCAGCACTTGGGAGGCACAGGCAGGCGGATCTCTATGAGTTCCAGGCCATCCTGGGCTACAGAGTGAGTTCCAGGAAAGGCGTAAAGCCTCACAGAGAAACCCTGTCTCGAAAAACCAAAAAAAAAAAAAAAAAAAAAATTAGTTTTATTCTCAGAAGGTATTTTATCATAAGTATGAATGTCAGTAAATGATTGATGAGAAACTAAAGTTGTTTACAGCTTTATACACTCGGATAAAGATGTCAAACAGATGTGTGAAAAATGGATTATAATTATCAGCTTTTAGAATAAAGCAAAGTGACTCTGCCAAAATAACATGGGGACAGAGGCTCACTTGTCATCCTGCTGCTTCATCTTTTTCACTTTTCTATCAAAATGCTCCCTGGATCCCCTCCCCCCATGTCCCATGGAACTGATTTTGAAGTAGCTCCAGATTCCTCTATTTCAGAATTCAGAGGCACTCAAAAATCTGCAGTATTTCATGCCGATCTCATGAGTCACAGGGAAGGAACTATATGGAAACCCGACACTCTGCAAATCTGCCTTCATCCCCCGCTCCTCAATGTCTCTCATGATTTTGACCAACACATGAGATTCAGAAATTCAGATGAACACTCCTGCTTAAACTGAGCAAAGGTGAATGTAATTAAAACCTTATAATAATAAGTCTCAAGGTGAGCAAACTTTAAAAAGGACTCTCAGGTTTGGAGGAAAGAAATGAGTCATAAGGTTTAAGGCTATAACCTAAGGAACAACATCGCTTTCATTAAAACAGTTATGTGGAAACCAAGTGATAGCAATGTTTAAAAATAAAATTATGTCCAAATGCACTAGTTGAGACCCCAGTGTAAAGCAATGCCTTCTTAAAGGCTCTACGTGAACTAGCTGAGTCACATGGTTTATGTTCCTAAGTAAATGTTGCTTTAAAGAATTTAGTGAATGACTCATTTGCGGAGATCCTATGAAAATGTTATCATCAATGTCTACTTATTACTTTTTCTTCTAATAACGATTTTCATTTCTCTAATTCTTTCTTAACAATAATTAACATTTTTGCATATACACGATGAAACCTACATCAGAGAAAGACAAACATAAACCACATTGTCTACAGACAGAACTTGTGTTGTATTTCATTACCGGTTTCTGGGCATAGTAAAATGTCTGAAGTTCCATTAAAATAATCCCCAATTTTAAATGTTAAGTGTGTCGGAGTTTTCTTCTCAAATATGCTTGGCAGTTAAAAGATACATTTTAAATTATTCTTCTTCTCTTATATTTTAAGTAGTTTCTCTGTGTGAAGGGTTTAACATTTTTAAATAAAAGACTTTATACAAATTCAGATTTTTAGAAACCATTACTTCAAAGTGGTTTTACATTTATTTGCTCTAGTCAAATAGATGAATGTATTCACTGGTGACAAGCTAAACACAGATGAGCACAAAATGCAGATAAAAGGGGGCTAGAGAGAGGGCTCAGAGCTTAAAAGCCTTGGTTACCCCTTCAGAGGACCCAGGTTCAATTCCCACCACCCATAGGGTGGCTCATGGCTCTCTGTGACTTCAGTCCGGGGGTGGGGGGGGGGCTGGGGGTGGGGGGTGGGGGAGGGTGGATTCTCTCTTCTGCCCTCTGTGGGCTCTGACTGCACATTGCACCAAGAAGTACATGCAGGCTAGGCAGTCATCCACAAGGGGAGGGGGGATGTTTTTCAAATTATTTTAAAAAGCAGACAAAAATCAGAGAATGGTATCTGAAAGAGGCTATGGCTAAAACTGAAGGTTTTCGGTCAATAGGCAAGCTGGGGCGAGGTTCTGTCCGCACCTTTAGCTCCTGCTCCTTTTCCCTGGTCCAGTTTTGACATATGACTGTCAGATTGCTTCCATCAAGCTTCCACTCTCTTACGGAGTCTGAACGTATTTGTGTCATCTGGTTTGAGCAGTTACGTAGAACTGGCAGTAGTCTAGTTTTGTGACCCACATGACAAGATCTTGGATGTGGCCACTCTCCTTTTTGTACCTCTACCCCATGCTAGAAAGAACACGCTCATGCATGGCCATAGGAGATGGATGAGAGTCACATGGAGAAATCCCGACTGTAAAACTGGGCTCAACTGACTCCCAGGTGTGTTCATCCACGTCATTTACATTCTCTGACTGTTCAGTAGAGAGGAAGTGATGATGGGGTGTGGGGAGTAGGAAAATGGCTCTGTAGGTAACAGGCCTTGCTGTGGGTGAACAGCACACACATGCTCGTGCACACACATGCACTGACAGACACACATAAACTCACACTCAACACACTTATACATACACTCATTCACATATACTCACAGAAAGACTACTCTCACACATACTCACACACACACACACACTCATTTGTACATACATTCTCATACATACTACTCTATCACAATAATCCATCACACATAAACATATCACACACACATCCACATATGCACTTACTCACAGACACACATAAACACACACACTCATGCACACATGCATATACTATTTACAATATACACACCACACTCACATATACGTTCATCACACTTGCACACACTCATTTGTACACTCATACATATTACTCAATAACACATAAACATATTCACACACACACACACACACACACACACACACACACACACACACACCTGGAAGTTGGAGACAGCTTACAGAAGTTGGTTCTCTTTTTTCAACATATAGATCCCAAGAATTGAAGCCAGGTCACAAAACTTGGCGGCAAGCATCTTTACCCACTAACCCTCTCACTAGCCTTGAACTGGTATTAAAGAGCTAAAGAGTGCTAGCAGTCCTCTGCTGACCAAGCTTCTTTAAAATGCTTTCCAAAGCCAGGAAGGGTCCTGGATGCTTCCGAGTACCTCCCCCTCCTCCCATTGGCAGTATAGGCTTCTAGGCTCCTGTACTGAACCTTGATGCTCAGATGACTAACAGCTGTTTCCCCTCGACCACACCCGTTATATTTTAACTATCCTTCGCTGTCTGTTTCACAGGTCAGTAGCATTTTATCTTTCCACTTTGTTTTCCACATGGAACAGACATTCATAATGGAATGTACCAATCAGTCAATAAGAGACGAATCTGTATTGGGACAAAAAAGGATGACGGTTTGCCAGTGAGAACAGCGTGCCTGTCAGAGCACGGGACCAACGGCTAACACCAATTAAACCAGCAGTCACTACTCTCTCATTTGTGCTTTTAGGAATAGAAATGAACAGTTTCCATACACTTGTTGATCTGCAAAAGATTAATCGGTTCTCCAAGCAGAATTCTCTCGAAAAATAATCATTGCAATATGTGAAATTCATTTTATTATTTACAGATAATCCTTAAAGTGTAAATGCTTTGGTATGGTATCATTTTAATGATTTTTTCTGAAAAATTAAATTTATTTATAAGCATTAAATATTTATTATCAAAGGTAGAAAAATGAAATTTTTTTAAATGTTTATAAAATATAGCACCATCTTCCATTTAGTTTAAATAAGATGTTGCATATTCTTTTTTGCTTACTTTTTGTGGGTTTTACTCTTAAAAGGTCATATGAAAATTTCTTCTTTATAGATGGATATTCAAATATATAGATTGTTAAGATAATTAGGTTATATTTAAACTGTCTGATTGTTTTGTACAATAGTCACTTAAGGTTCTTTCTCTTTTCCTTTGTTTTTGTTTTTGTTTTTTTGAGGGTGGTGCTTGGGAACTGGGCTCAGTCTGTGCCACAGGTTTGCAGGCAAAACCGATGGAACTAGAAGAAAACATCCTGAGTGAAGTATAACCTAGACTCAGAAGGACAAACCTGGTATGTACTCACTCATAAGTTGATACTAGATGTAAAGCAAAGGATAACCAGACTACAACCTACAGCTCCATGGAGGCTAGCTAGTAAGGAGGACCCTAGGAAAGACACAGGGATCACCCAGGGACAGAGAAATGGTGGTACACATCTTTAATCCTAGCACTGGGGAGGCAGAAATCCATCTGGATCTCCATGAGTTCAAAGCCACCGTGGATTACATGAGATTGATTCAATTTAGGAGAGAAACAGAGCCAGCCAGTGGTGTGGCACATGCCTTTAATCCCAGTACTTGGGAATCACAAGCCTTTAATCCCAGCACTTGAGATCTCATGCCTTTGCTACTAGTATTTGGGAAGCACACATGCCATTAATCCCAGTACTAGGAAGGAAGTAAAATAGCTAGGTAGAGAAAGGTATGTAAGGCATGAGGAGACAGGCGCTAGAGACCTTTCACCTGAGGATTCAAAAGCTTTCAGTCAGAGGATTCATGGAGACAGGAGCCTCCCTTTCGGCCAAGGATTTGGCAGTGGTAAGAACTTTCTCTAATGGCTTGTTCCTTTGTCTCTCTGATATTTCAGCATTTACCCCAATATCTGGCTCTGGGTTTTTATTATAAGACCAATTAGGATTTGTTCAACAAACTATATTATTTTCTTCTGTATTTTTTATTTTATGATTTCTCATAGCATTTCAAAATACCTTTATATCAATCAGCTGCTTTAAAAAATAATGCACCTCTGTGTGGCTTTCGTTTTGTTTGTTGTTTGTATATATGTCTTGTTCTTTAAATGAAATTATGAATTCGAGCAAGATCCAGGAAAGGTGCAAAGCTACAGAGAGAAACCCTGTCTTGGAAAAAAAAAAAAAAAAAGGAAAGACTTCTATTTAGTCTCTGTCTTAGTTAGGATTTCTATTGCTGTGAAGAGACACCATGACAACAACAATGCTTACAAAGGAAAAACTTTTAATTGGGGAGGCTTACATTTTAAGAGGTTCAGTCCATTATCACCATGTTGGGACATGGCGGTGTGCAGGTAGACATGGTGCTGCCTACATTTTGATCAAAGGACAGCAAGAAGTGGTCTGTCTCACTGGGTGTGTCTTGAGCATATAAGAAACCTCAAAGCTCACCTCCACAATGACACACTTCCTCCAATAAGACCACACCGAATCCAACAAGACCACACTTCCAAATAATGCCGCTCCCTTTGGGAGCCATTTTCTTTCAAACCACCATAGTCTCCAAATGTGTCTAAGTTTGGGGATAAAAATAACAGAATTAAAATATATACTTGAGTGTGGAGAAGATGACTCGGTTACTTTGGGACAGTTGTCATCATTCCTAATTACCTGAGTCTGGTCTTTGGAACTGACATGAGGGGAAGGAGAGAACTGACTCCAGACAGCTGTCATCTGACCAAACACACCATAAATAATACACACAAATGAGAGAGAGAGAGAGGAGAGGAGGAAAAGAGGAAGAGAGAAAAGGGAAGAGAGAGAAAAAGGGAAGAGGGGAGAGAGAGGAAGAGAAGGAAGGAGGAGAGAGAGAAAGAGAGAGAGGAGAGAGAAAGAGAGAGAGAGAGAGAGAGAGAGAGAGAGAGAGAGAGAGAGAGAATACACTTGATGTTGATGGGTTTCTTTAATAGAATCAGTGTTCAAAATCTCAAGCTTGGGAAACAATTAGAGATGGTCTTAAAGCTATTTTGGCAAGGAAGTCCCTTCTTTACTATAGAACTAATATTTTGAGAAATGTCAAGAACTGGACATTTCCACTGCTGACAGTATGCAGGAGCACAGAGCAGCTTGGTAGAGGTCAAAGATCCATACTCCATGCTCAGCCCATTGCTTCTCAGTCCTGGTTTGAATGGGACGCCATGGGAAACCCTGAGACAGAGGGCTAACCAGGAAAGATGTACTGAATTGCAAAAACCAAAATCGCCACTGGTGTCTCAGTCCAAGTCCCCAAATTCCACAATGGGAAAAAAAAAATGTTGGAACTCTTTTGGAGATCTTGAGCTGTGTGGTAATTCTTGAGGGAAAAGGAAGGAGGTACCGGCCCACAGAGCCAGGTTTACCACATGTTCCCGGTGCTGTGGATGAAACATAGCACTTTTACCAGGTATGGAATGTTTGTGTTACACACCAGGCAGGCTCTGAGTATGTGATGTGCTGGTTCAGGCTCTGGTGTTGAGTTTTTGCTGTACAGCACATGCCCTGTTTCCTTTGGCCTGGGGATGTGGCCAGTGCTTTTCCAGTTTAGTGTGGTGCTGGGCCTCTGTTTACCATGTTGAGCCAAGGAAGGCCACTGCCGAAAGCTTGTGAAGCAGAAATTGCCAAGATCACAAAGAACAGAGTGATGACCTCACATGCTTGGGGGGCCATTCTTTCATCCCTTCCTTCTTTAAGGTCTATGTCCCCAGAAAAAATAAGAAAATGACATTTACCTTTTTATTTCTCAGGTAATCTCTGCCTACCAGAAGAAGAAAGGAAAGGATCTTTAGAGGAAAATGGCATTACCAAGATGTGTGTGTTATTTCAACTATCTGATTGCCGTTAGTCTAGAATTTCCTTTCTGTATCTGCTCCTATTCCAGCATAAGTCTCTGAAAACAATTTTTAAAATGCAGTTTGAAAGTCTTCAGAGTGCAGGGTCTTATTTTAACATCTTGGGAAGCTTGTAAAAATACAGAACTTAGCATCAGAAGGACAGAGTGAAGAAAATGTATGCAGGGATGACTCAGAGTGGTGGAACAGAAACCAGAATTCAGATCGCTCAGGAAAATTCCCTGACATAACTGTACAAACCCAGAAGCCAAACAATAGTAGTATATCTGCCTTTCTTACTTGCATCCAAATTGTCTTTGAAAATTATATTGTCCTTCTTAATTCTAGTTCAATTCACTAGTGTTATTTAAATAATTTATTTAAAATAAAAACACCATCTAAAGAATATTTACTAATTTTTCTAATAGAAGTGTTTCCAGACATGGTAATATTCTATTAAACTGTTTCAGGAAAATTTACTCTTAACTCCATGGTTTTTCATAATGGTAACTCCAGAATGGTACAAGTGGATCATGAACTCTATGTCTATGGCCTGCTCCTGGCTGGAGTTTTTCTTTTAAACACTCAAATTCTTCATGTTTAACCTATTGAATTTTAAACATTCCCATTATCTATGATGCTCTCCTAAAAGGCAGTGGAGTCATTACTTTCAAACTGGATTTTCTCCTTATGAGAGTCCATAGGCAGGAACCAATCTGTTCCACTTAAAGCTTAATGATGAAAAAAATAAAGAAAATAATCCAGAATAACATTTCCATCTGTGGTTATGCATGAAATATCTGCTTCTGGCAAGTGAGTATATGCAAATTAAAAATTTGAGTGCAGTAAGAGTTACATAACATTTATATATGGCTAATATATTTTCCCACTGATCACTCACCTTTATATTTTTGTAATACTCAGGATCTTTATAAATACGGTTACTAATAGAGTGAATTGATTTTTTATTAGTATACTTATATTGGCTTTCATGAAAAATGTTGTATAAAATATGATTAATCAATAAATGCTAACCAAGGATAATGACCCTGCTTTTGTATTATTGTAACATTCCTATGGCTGGGTCCTGAATGTTATTATCACAGTGACCCTCCAGACCCAATCTTTAACATATACTTTCTGTTTTAAGGTCATATACATTTGCTATAAAGAAACCGTCCAGCCTTATGATTCATGTATTTAGACTTAACAATGGATGTGATAATGTCCCATGTGCAACTATTCAAAAACTTAACTCTTCTTACTTCAGAAAAGAAATGGTATAGTCCTCCAAAATCTTGTTAGTTTTAGGTTTTTGAAGCTTAGGTTACAAGGTGTCTAATATTAACAATCATCTCAAGAGTTTGCCATCTCGGGTGAGCCTTCATCTTAAGGATAAATTATGGATTTGATAATGAGATTGACACTATAACTGGACAAAATCAGTAAGAATATCATGACAAGAGAAATGTCTTTAGTTAATTTAGAGTTAAAGTGCCATTGGTGAGTGGATGATTGTCTGCTACATCAGACATCAGGAAGTCAGCGTTTATGAAGTCATGTCTGTAGCATGAATCTTAGAGAGTCTTATTAATAAAATCAAACCTGAGGCAGGTATTGGGGTGAACACTAGAAGATCAGAGAGACAGAACGAGCCACAGCTAACCTCACCTGGCCAACTTCTTAGCTGGTCTTGTTTCCTCAGACTGGAAGCTTCTGTGTCCTCATATCTGAATGGCTCTCAGCTGAACTGCTGCTCGAAAGACTGAAACTTAACTAGCTAAAAGCTTACCCAGCCAAATGCTTAACCAGCCAAATGCCTATCCAGCCAAATGTCTTTAGTTTCTGGTCCTCACGCCTTATATATCTTTCTGCTTTCTATCACCACTCCCTGGGATTAAAGGCGTGAGTCACCATGCTTAGCTGTATCCTTGAACACATGGATTTCTGCCTCTGGAATGCTAGGATTAAAGGCGTGTGCTACCACTGCCTAACTTCTATGTTTAATATTGTGGCTGCTGTGTCTCTGACCCCAGATAAGTTTATTAGCGTGCACAATATTCAGGGGAATACAATACCACACATGTCTAAGGCTTTATTGTTTGCTTGCAAATGTGTAATCTCGCTTTCTTGGTAACTAGAAACAAAGAAAGAAAAGATGTTGAAAAGTATGGCTGCTTTTGGAGCACATAAGGATATGTTACACAACTTCCAGGGCATTCCGTTTGCTTTTGGTTCTGTTTTGTTTTTTAGTCAAGTGGGAGATATGATGATAAGTTTCCATTATCTTTTGAAGGAACAATATAAGCTTGTTTTTTTTTTTTAATGATTTTGCAGAAAATTATAGGTGCTCTTCACATTTCATTAACTCTGAAGTGCACACTTTAACTTTTGTAAACCAGTCAGGCTAATTCTTCACTCTCTTGAGGGATGTAATTATGAAAGATCGCCTCAAGTGAGAAAAGTAATTTGGAGGTGTATTTGCAGAGGAGTTGGGTTGTGTCAATGGCACCTTTATTCTTTCCAGATAGTCTCAGAATTGATCTGGGCTCTCCCTCTGCATCTCTGAGGAATTAGAGTAATCTCACTATCAGAAAGTGTTCAAGAATGGAAAATATAAGCTCCGAGAAGCAGAGAGAATCCTAGATGTTTATCTTTGGGGCCAGGCGCAGGATAATGAATCGCATATTTTTAAACTCACTGGGAGATTTACTTGGCTATGAGAACATTGAGAATGGCTGTTCCCATTCCCAGAGAAATGTTTGGGAGCAATGACTAAGTACTTATGGAAGGATGGTACTGGTGGTCACAGGGGGAGAAGAAATGCATGAAATGGACGAATGAACACATCTTTTACGCACTGTTGAAATGAGTTAAACAGCTATTGCAATCCACCAAGGAATCCTAAGTGCCTGCATATTAGTAAACAAACGACAATGTAAATGGATCATATACAATGCAAATCAAGTTAATAACACTTCTGATAAGCAAATTGTAGAGACAGTGAAAAGGTCCAGTGTTTCTAGGACTTAAGGGGAAACAGATGAACATGTGAAACAGTGGATTGAGGTCACAGAACTATTTTCATATGGTTGGGGTGGATATGTTTCTCTATACATCTGTCAAGGGTATGTACAACACTGAGATCTTGGAGGTAATAATGATATGTTGATGTTGCTTTACCCTTGTAACAGAAGCATGAGTCTGATATACGATATTGGTATTTAGGAGAGGCAAGAAGAATATGAAAGATCTCTGTTCCCTCTGTTCAACTGTTCCATGAACCCAAAACTTCTTTAAAATACTTTATTTTTTTAAAGTCATGCAATGTTAGAGGTATTACATAAAAGACATTGTATAAAATTATAGAAAGTGACTCACACAATAGGTTTTCTAACATCAGTAGGTAGAATTCAGCCACACATACATAGAGATGCATGCTATGAATGAGGAGACTTGATGTTCTCTGGGTCAGTAGACCGTGTAACAAATACTTTGGGAAATCCTTCCCATCTCATGCACCCTTTATTTCTCATAAATCCTACAGTGATCATCATGGGCCGTGTGTTTTGCATCATCAATGTACCCGTTTTCCTGTGGTGTGGTTGATTAAATCCAGGGCAAAGCAAAAATCTCTGGCTAAGAACCTCTTCCATGGAGAAGACCTTCACTTGGGGTATAGACGAAAAGTACATAAACCTTCTTTCAGCTGTGCAAACCAGAGAGACTAAGAGAGGAGCGGAAAACTGTGCATAAAACAGAAACTAAAACAACAACCAAACACAAACAGCAGAGATGTGAAAGCAAGATTCAGTAGCGCTTAGCTGCTCCTATCTGTGCTGTGCCTCCCTCGTCTTCCCGTTAGGTAGACATCTTTCATTGAAACCACCTCTGCCTGTTTTTTCTCCCTAAGGTAGTTTATGTGGGTCACAGTTAGCTAAATCTTGAGGCTTAACTAAGTTACTTCTTCTGTTAGGTAATTATTAGTTCATGATTTTACATTTCCTAATGCAATAAACAGAGTTTTATCAATACTTCAAGCCTGCAGAGTTATGGAACCACTTAATTATGCTCAAAGAAAGGAATTTATCACTTAATATTATGCAAGATATGAAATAATGAAACATTTTTGTGATTGTTCCTACTGCTGCTTACTTGTTCTTTATTATTGATATCCCAAAGTTAGTACAGACTGCTATTTAATTTCAATATTTCATAATTACTTAAACAAAAATGTATAAAACGTGATCCAAATTCAAAAGCAGATATTTTGTCTCATAAAAAAGGAAAACATGAATGTAAATAGATTGAGCAGTCGTTTTTCCAGGAGCCTGATCCTCCCTTCTGGTTTGATGTGTGCAGCAAGGTTCAGAGAAGCTTGCTAAGAAAGTATAGCAAGACAAACTGCCAGAAGTGTACAATGCAACTATTAAATAGATTGATAGGATGGTTAAAGCCAAGTTTCTCACCAGTGAGGGAGAAATTTACATGTGAGAAGAGACAAGCATGAGTCCAGTGAGGACGTATTAGGTTTGAAGATGTCAATGATATTTCGTGCTGAGCTTAGTGCAGGGACACATGGTCCAATATGAAGGTAAGTGTAGCTAGTTATTTAGAAACAGGTTAACATAAATATAGTCTCTTGATTAGTCAGCTAAGAATGCTTCAAGAGAAAAGTGCCAGTTGCAGCAAACACATCCCAGCACAGGCTCTCTGATGTCCAGTCCTATTCTCCACTAAAAGAACCAGAGAAACAACTGGATCTAGTGGGGCAGGGAAGAGGGAGGAAGGGCCCCTGCATTGTTGCACAGTAGGGAAGTGTTAGGAAAAGTTTATTGTGTTTATAAAGAATGGCAGGGGATCATAGGCAATACCTAAAAGTGATTCATTCCTACAACCAAAGAGGGAATAATTTGATCAATAAAATAATTAAGATAGTAGGGGGGGTTATAACCCACAGTATCAAGGATATATCCATTTGTCCACACTCATCTAAATTATTAATATAATAAACAGGAAAAAAGATAAATATCATATGAGAAGAATTTCAATAGGTCACACAGACACTCTGCCAAGAAAGAAATTGTGCAAAACTCATCCCTTTCTAAATTAAGCTGAATAGAGTACCTCCAAGTACAGTGTGGAAAGGAGGTGAAAAGGTAGACAAGGACAACATCCTTGGTCAAAAGTCATGTGACAGTGGCACGTGAAATATAATAAAAATGTAAGCTAGCATCTTCCACCACTCCTCTTGTGAGCATTATTTTTAAAATGCCATTATAGGTTCACTATGAAAAATTCTTAACTATCAAAATAGTCAAGACTATCAAAAACAGAAAAAAATCTGAGGAATAGGGATTGCCTGGTTGGTAAAAGGCTTTCTGTGGCAACATGAAGATCTGAGTTTGGTTTTAAGGACCGGTGTTAACAAGCTGCCCAAGCATCATGTGTCTATGATCCCAATGCCAGGAAGACAGAGACAGGAGGGTCCTCAGGACTTTCTTGACATCTTCCTAATAGTCTACCTGTTCTATACACCTGAATCAAGCAACTTCAGGTCCAGGTGGAAAACCCTGTGACAAAAAATGTGGTGAAGAAGATTTAAGAAAGTCATTGGATATTGACCTACATTCACAAACACATTCATGTACACCTGATTTCATGTGTGTGTATCTTTGGAACATTTTAGTCAATAATTTTGTGAACAGATGACTCCTTTTTAAATGTTTATTTAACAGTTCATTTTGAGCTCTGCATTCAACTGGAACAATGCTTAGGTTCTCAATCAGCACACAAATACACCTCTGTATTAAACTATCCCTTGGGCTCCATCTTTCTCTCTGCAAAATCAACTCTGTTAAAAACAAAGCATAGATCATGTGACAGATATTTCAGACCCTAAAATTCTAAGAATAACCAATTTTAGACATGGCTATGATTCTTTTTACTCAAAGAATTGTAAGATTTGGAAGCCACCTCATTTGATACACAAGGACTTGCTCTACCTATGGAGAGGTGTAGACTGAAGAAATTCAGAGAAAGATTATTAAACTGAGTGGAGGGGCATGGAGCCCAGTTCATCTGAGAATAGTGAAAAGAGTCTGCTTGGACATCCTAGGTGAGCAGCATGCTTTGAAAATCCTAGAAACAAAAAAGCAGAATGACAAGAGACTGTGGGTCAAGAAAATCGATAGGATTGATCTTTCAACATCTGAACTAGAACATTCCTCATACAACTGACTATCCGTTATTTTCCACAGAACAACATATAAGATCCAGGTGATAAGATGATAATGTTAACACTGGTGAGTAGGTTATGGATGAAGTATCAGTAATTTCTCTATGTGTATGTTGCCACAGCACCAAGTCATAGCATGTCTTAAGCAAAGCATAAAGACTTTGGAGTTTCCTGTTATAGACCTACCGCTTTTGGGAGGATTTGTTCTCCTTAAGCACAAACTGTCCTTAAGTCCAAGAATGAAAAAAAAGCAGGAGAGATAATATTTCATTTAGTAGTTATCGTTCCAGTGTTATATCATCCATCCTTGCAGCACCCCAGTGGAAGTGATATTAGTTACTATTTCATAGACTTGGACCATGAGGGTTCAAGAAAATGAATATCATTTATGCATCACAGAAGCCCAGAGTTTCACTGTCTCCCAGTCTCACCACCATTTTGATCTAATCTATTGCCATATTGATCTCTTTACAGCCCATCTATTCATCCAGAGGCTTATTTGCATTGTACAGAACCCAACTCAAGTTGTTTGGTAGTTGGCTCTCTGCAGGCTGCCAGCTTCTCTATATCCTTTGCTTCATGGCTTATAAATTTCCTTTATCCATGAATTACTTCAGCTACCAATGCGTTATTTATTATTTTCATTCTTTCCCATACATTATGTAGTTTTGCTCTTGAAAAATACAGCTCTTGACAACAATTTGAAAGACACAAGTGTATAGTCTCTCTATTAAAGACAGTGCCACACTATCAGCAAAACACATCTCCATGCTGTTAATTAGGAAAAGGGTTCTAAGAGTTCTTTCAGCTTGCAAAATAATGTGGCAAATCAGAATGTTCTATCTTCAAGAAACAAAAAACAACTATGATGAAGAGAAACATTTTTTTTTTTGGTCAAGCATGACCTATGCTAAGATGATAGATGGAAATGACCCAAAATGTTGACAGAATGCCTTTGTGCAGATCACCAGATACCAGTTCCTGGAGTAATTACAGCTATGAAACATAGTGGACCAAAGTGGCCATCCACAGTCTATATATGGAGAGGAAGGCACATTGTGCTGTTTGTTTTAACTTATATGGCTGTGCTTTGGCTGAATAGCTGAGTATGTTAAATTATGGTTTCTTTGCTTTGTTAGTCTGCCATCTAACAACATCAACATATGTGGCATTTTAAGGACCACCTCTGCAAAAGTCTCCTAGGACTTTTGGCTATAAATTCCTTTGAGAACATTGTTTAATCTCATGGTTTAAGGCATCATAATTATAAAAATCTTTATCTTCAGTTATTAACGTTTGTTAGAAACAGTGCTAAATGTTCAACACAAATTAAGTTCCTTTCATGTTATCACCTTCACCCCAAACCACGTCTTCTCTGGGCTTGACTGTACTCACAAAACTGCTATGAATGTTCTTTTAGTAACTGATCCTTAGCACCAAAAAGGACCCTCTAACTTGCCTCAAATTCTTATCACTCACATTTAGTTAATTTGCCATATCATTTAAGTCTTTGCTTCATATGTTTCTATTTTCCTACACTATGACACACATACACACACAAAAAAAAACCTGGCATTTTTGCCCTACTATGTTACATTAAGATTGTTTTATCAATTTCTGTGAATTATTCTGGAATTTTGATGAGAATTGCATTGAATGTGTAGATTGGTTTTGGTAGAAAGCTCAATAATGTATTATTGATCCTACTGACTCAAGTACATGTTAGGTCCTTCTTCAGCTTCTCCAATACCTTCATGTTTTCATTGCACCAATCTCTGACTTGCTTAGTTAGAGTCACATCAGTGTATTTTTTTGAGGCTACCATGCAAAGTGCCATTCCTTTGATTTCTTTCTCAGTATGATTGTCACTTGTATATAGAAGGCTAGTGAGTTTTGTGTGTTTATTTTGTATTCTGCTGCTTTGCTTGTCGTGATTATCAACTGTAGTTTCCTGATGGAGTCTTTAGGATCTTTTATGTATAAAATTATATTATGTGCAAATGAAGATATTGTGACTTCTTTTCCTATTTGTTTCATTTAGATCTTCAGTTGTCTTGATGTAGCAAAAATGTCAAATACTATTTTAATAGCAATGGGAGACTGGACATCCTTGTCTTGTTCTATTGGAAATGCTTTGAGTTTCTTTCTATTAAGAGTAAAATTGGCTATGAGCTTGCTGTATTTTCCTTAATTATGTTCAGAGAGATGTCTTCTATCCCTAGTCTTGCCAGGATTTCAATATGAAGAAGTATTAGATTTTGTCCAAGGCCTTTTCTACCTTTAATGATATGATTATGTGGTATTTTTTAGTCTGTCATTGTGTAAGACTACATTCACTCATTTATATATGTTGACCATACTTTTATCTCTGGCACGAAACCAAGTTGATATTGATTTTTTGAATATGATTTTCAAGTATTTAATTGACAATTTTGCATCTGTGTTCATAAGGAATGCTGCTCTATAGTTTTCTTTTTTGTTGACTCTTTGTCTGGTTTTGGTATCAAGGTCATAATTGCTTTATAAAAGACATAGACAATGTTCCTTCAATTTTCACTCTGTAGAATAATGCAAGGAGTGTTTGTGTTATTTTTTTCTTTGAAGGCTTTGTAGAAGTCTGTGCTGAATCCATCTGGCCCTAGGCTTCTATTGATTGGGAGATTTTTAATTAATGTTCCTTTATCAGTAAAGACTATGAGGCTGTTTAAAATGTTTATTTCATCTTTATTTTAATTAAGTAGGTCATATTTATCAATAAGTCTATTTTTTATATTTTTCAGTTATGTAAAATATAGATGTTTAAAAGTACATCCTTATTATTTTTTTAATTTCCTCAATGTCTGTTGTATTGTTTCTCCTTTTAGTTCTAGCTTTAAAATTTGGATCCTCTCAGTGTTTATTTGGCTAAAGGCTTATCAATTTTGTTGAATTTTTTTAAAGAACCAACTCTTAATTTTATTGATTATCTTGCTTATTTATATTTCATTCACTTAAGGTGAGTTATTATTTCTTACAACCTATTTCTTTTGGATATTATTTCTTCTTGTCCACATAGAGCTTTAAGTATGCTTTTATCTAGAAAGGGGGTCTCTCTAATTTTTTTGATAGAGGTACTTAGTGCTATGAACTTGCCTTTATTGCTGCGGTGTGTTCCATGGATTTGAGTATATTGTGTTTTCACTTTCGTTCTATTCTAAAATAGGTTTTCCTTCTTGATTTCTATTCTGCTACTGAGATCTATGTGGTTTACACCACTTCTATTGTTGTTGACATTTAGCTTTAATCCACGGTGGTAAGTGAAGATGAAAGGTGCTATTCATTATTCCCATTTCTGCTGAGAATTTCTCTGTGTTTCTATTTATGGCATATCTTTTATTCCATTGGTGAGGCTTACCTCTGAAGGAATTTTATTGAAATGCTGAATTTTTCATTTCCAATTTTACTTCAGTTTGGGTTGTTTTTTTTTTTTTTTTAATGATTCTGTTTCTTTGTAAACTTCTACTTTCATATCTGAGTTATTCTACCGTTTCTTTCAATTGTGTGTGTTTTCACAGTCTTCATTAACTGGTCTATTCATACTCTCTTTAAGATCTTGGATATATTTATAATTGATATCTTTGAAGTCCTTGTCTCTTGCTTCACCTAAGTTGCCTTTCTCAGAGGCTATTACAGTAGGGTTGCCGGCTTCTGGACTAGGCATATTGTCTTGGTTGTTCCTGTTTGTGTTCTTGTGCTGGGATCTAGGCATCTGTAGTTATGATGTTTGATGTGTTTCTCTGTGGAAATGCCTGATATCACCTTTCTTGAGTTT
This sequence comes from Peromyscus eremicus, assembly GCF_949786415.1. Classification (NCBI taxonomy): domain Eukaryota; kingdom Metazoa; phylum Chordata; class Mammalia; order Rodentia; family Cricetidae; genus Peromyscus; species Peromyscus eremicus. The sequence goes on from NC_081434.1 coordinate 29,712,175, forward strand.
CTGATCTATTATTTTGTAGTTGCTCTGGGACCAAGCCAAGTGTGGTGGCTTTGGGGTCACTAGTAGATAACTGTTCTGTAGGGAGTTTGGAGTCACAAAGGAATGAAGATGGGCTAGAAGGAGTGGCTGAAAAAGGCTTCTAGGGAATGACTAGGGAGACAGTGGTTCTACAACAAAAGGCATAGTCTCAAGAAGATCTCACTTCCGATTTCATAATCTATAGAATATTGAGGGGGATAATGTGTCTTTATCAGTTCTTATAGATGGCCAGTGCAATGCCTATGGGAAAAATGAAATTAATATAATACTTGTTTGTTCTTTGTAGGAAAAATAGAAGATAAATAAAATATACTGTCTTCCCTCCAAACCCACCTGAATACCCCTTAAATCAGTACCAATTTCCAAAATTGAGTATTTATGATAATTATAAAGTTAATTATTTATTCCAGTGTTTAATTTCTTTTCTATGATGAAGAAATGATTTGATGGAAGACTAGGTAATGAGGAAGGGACCAAAGTCGGGAGAATAATCCCCTGTTTTACAGTTAGAAATGTTTATAATTGAAGATAATTGAGTATCTAAATAATAACAGCTGAAGCAGTACTTTCTATTGCTCTACATACTGTGGGGTTGGAAGGTCATAAAATATGAATGGTGGCATTTTAAGCTAGCAGCATGGTAAGGATTAATTTTTACAGAGTGACATGATCTAGATTCACCTAGGCAACCCATCCCTGGGCAAGACTGTTAGTGAGGTTCTAGATTAGATAAGCTGGTGTGTGAAAACTCAACCTAACTGTGAGCAACAGCATTGTGCATGTAGCAGAACTGAGCTAAATAAAAAGGAAACAGGTAGAAGAGCACCAGGGCTGTAGGTTCTGATTCCTGTATGTGCAGTGTGAGCAGCTAACCTTCAATTACTGTTGCCATGGTTTCCTCCCCGTGAGGGATAAATATGTGCCTATGAATTCTAAGCCAACATGAGCCCTTCTGTCTTCAATTTGGGCTTTCCAGTTATCTTGTTATAACAACGTGAAGAGTAACCTAGACAAACACCTAACATGCTTATCATGTTCTTCCTATCCCTCCATGTTCTTCATACCGTGGAACCTGCATCTGTCTTAAAGAGCACGAGACAAAGGACTGTAGATGGTTCATCACAGAAGCAGAACATGCGAAGTGCTACATTCTGTTTGCTTCCTTGAATGGTTTATTGGCTAATGCTGTGTCACATGGAGAGCACTAGTGAAGCCATACATGATAGGAGCTGCCCTGCTGTAATATCTCAAGTTATTTCTACTTCAAATTTACAACAGAAAAATTTTGAGCATTAAGTATTACTTGGGATATTAAATTATATTTTATATTATCTTCTTAATAGAATTGGGGCTAAATTTGACAGTGTTTGTTTATTTAACCACTCTGAAAGCTCTTTAGCAATTAAATATTTCTCAATGGAATGTTTTTGTTACTGTATTCTATCTTGCTTAGTTCTCTTTGGAAATCACTCTTCTCTGAGATATTTATATGGCTGAATCCTTTCCAACATTTAGTCCTGGTATCAAGTGTTACCTCCTTACATTAATTCTCCGGTGACATTAACTAAGATATGGTACTTCAAAACTCACCAAGTCCTGTAAGTAATTTGTTTATATATTTATTGTACATATTTCTGAAAATAATAAAGACTGTGAAGGAATGGGATATTTTGTTACCATCATATCCCTTACATCTTGCAAAGCAGATTGCTAATTGCTTAAGTGCTTAATAAATGTTGACACAATTCACAAATATATGAGTGTATCATCTATACCTATAATCATATATCTTATATATTAATAATTTATTTAGCTTGAAGAATTTTCAAAGAGTCTTAAACAAAATTTACATACAGCTCATTATATTACATACTATATGATGCCAGTGTGCAGCACCAAACCAGCAGAGTATATCTGGTGTTAAAACCAGTTGATAGAAAGACTAATTAACATAGAGTTTTGCTCTTGCCACGGGACCCTGTTAATCACATGCAGCAAACCTGAACGTGATTTTATTGCCTATCATTTGGCTCAGTGCCTGGTGTAATGCTGAACTAGAGTGGACAGTACATGCTGCAATACAGTGTGTCTCAGAAGCAGTTGAGACAATCTTCTGTCAAAGTGCCACAATGCACCGTAGGTGGCCGGAACTGGACTGTGGATGTGACATCGGTATGTTAATAAGCAAGTGTGTCAATAAGTGTCAATCAGTGTGTCAATAAGCAAGAGCAGAAGGCAAAGCAGAAGCAAGGAAGTGAGATAGTTCAAAAGGTAGAGGAGTATCCCACCAAGCCTGGGGACCTGTGTTGGATCTCTGGAACTCACATCGTTGAAGCAGAGACCTGACTCCCACAAGTGGTCCTCTGACCTCTACACATACACTGTGACATATGTGCATACGTATGCACACCAAGACACACAAGAAATACATGTCATTTAATTTTTTAAAGAAACGAAGAACTTTTGAAACACATATTACCTCTAGTTATTTTTTGTGACATCTTTTAGCATCAAATTAGCAATACAGATATGTGGAGCTAAATTAAATGTTTTAACCCTTGATTTTTATCACTCTCTTAAGAAAGATCCTTGAAAGATAAAATTATATAATATATATATATATAATATAGTAATAAGTATAGTAAGTGAAGAATATTTCACAGAGCAATGATGGTATATCATGAAAGGTCTTCTATACTGGTAAGGATGCTGGATTTTGTCTTAAGGATATTCAAAGAGAATAAATGCTAAGAGTAGTGTGGTATTGTTGGATTGCAGAGACCAAATGCCAAAGTGGAGAGGCTAAAACAGAATGAAAAAAAGATACCATGGCTAGAGGTAGGACGACAGTGATCAAGGTCAAAACTACAAGACTGTTCCCTTAGAGACATTGCACCAACACCTTCTCATTTCCTTTTCATTATAATTTGTAGTTCTCAAGATTAACTGTAGAATAGGATGAGAAAGCAATATCCTAAAATAAGAGGGAACTGGTCAGAACAACCTAGGCCTTTAGTGTCTGCTCAAGAAAAAACTATTGTGTGCCATCAACTTTAGCACATGGGACAATATGTGTGCACACTGAGCTGCCAATGAGTAAACCAAGGGGAAGTTTTTCTCCTACTATGATCTACTCATAAAAGGGTTCCCACAGACACACATGTAAGCTGAAGGAAAGACATTGATGCAACATTGAATCAAATAGAGAGCCAGCTTAAACTAGGGATGTATGATGACCTCTGCATTTTAAAGAGACAGGATGGTCACAGCCTGCAGGTTGTATTCATTGAAATGTACACAATGGTCTTGCCAGTAGACACTGACTTTGTTTGACAAAAAAATACATAGTAGTTTTCATTAGGAAAAAATCTTTTGGGATTTAATCTTGTCCATAGTTTATGCTAAAGAAAGAAATCATTGCTCTCAGATGATCCAGAGATATTTACACCTCTAAATGTTAACTAATTGATTTCTAATGGTTTACTCTTTTCCAATTAGACACTGACTTGAGGTTTTACTAACCATGTGGATTATTTTCTATATTAATGAGTACTTCTACTTGTACTTAGGATGGCATACTCTGGAAGTTACCAGTCTTCTTCTTTATCTTGGACCACAGACCGTACTAGAAAAACCAAAAGAAACAGAAGAGGACAAATGTCCAACGCAGGACTTCCTCTCTAATGTTCAGTGAAAAAAAACTTTCAAGTGTGCTCAGGGAAGGTGCTCCTGCTAGTTGCTAGGTGGCATAGTGGCTGAATCTTTTAAACCTAATGCACTCAGAGCCCCTTAAAAGCATACTTGAGGCATTCATAGTTTTTGTCGTTTATATACTAGACCCTGTGAATAGAAAGACCTACTCCAGCTTATGATTTCTCCAGGTTCAGTACTAACAAGGCTCAGGACTAACATGTCCCATCTGTTTCCTTTTCCCCAACACCTTCCTCACTCTTCTGGAACCCTTTCTAGAATAAGTCATTAAAACTCTATCAAAGCTCCATAGCAATCAACAGGAATACTAAGCAATTATCTTTGGGAAGGATGAATTCTGTTGCCCTAGTTTTGCTGCTAGGAATATGATAATGTGTCAATTTCCTCCAAATTTTTTAGCCAATACCAAGTGGTCAGCTCTGAAATTATATACATATAAGGAACATCATATGTACTGGGAAAATTGTAGTTAAACATCTAGGAATCTGTATATACGGTTACAGGTAGATATAGATGATATATAGAGATATAGGTATAAATACAGATAGAGGTAGATATAGGTATTAGTTATGTGAGAGGAGATGAAGGAGGAAAAAGGAAATGGGAAGTGATGTAATTACATTTTAATTTCACAGAATAAAAAAGTAAATAAAAAAAGGTGTTAAGTTTAAAGGGGGTTAGCAAATAGGTCCACAGGTGATTTTATCATTTTGTAACTATTGCTGTTCATTTACTTGTGTAACCATCATTAGATGATGCTTCTCTCTGCAGTTAAGGGACCAGACACACAAAATATCTCATGATACTACTGGAGTAGTGAAGCATATTGTTTTGTAGTAAACATAATTCATAAGTAAGAGTTCAGTTGTTTTAGAATATGAATTAGAAACAAAACAGTACTTTAGACCAGTAAAACACTGCTTGTCAGTTTCAAGTATGTACAGCTCATTTTCTATGTAACATATTTAAGATTGGCACTATTTATTGAATGTTCATTTATGGTAACATTACCACAAATACGTGAGTTGGACATATGCTGTAGCATTACTATGGTGATACTGTTACTTAGTTATAGAGATTTTTCTACTCTGCTATAGTGTAATGGAACCACCATTGTGTATGTCTTACCTTATTGATAGACACACCATTATGAAGTGCATAGAAAAACTGAGGCTCTAGTTTAGACTGGTGAGCAGGCTTAACCACAAAGAACTGTGGTGAGGAATTAGGGAGAACTTTTGTATGGAAAAGATAACAAAGTGTGTGCACAGGAAACCCAAAGCACTCTGGGAAGGAAGGTTAAACCTCAAGAGTCAGGAAAATGAAGAACAAATATAAATGGACCTGAAGCCTAGAAAGTGCTATAAAATAAATTTGGATCCCTAGGAGCAGTATGGGCACAAAGTCCTCAGTAGAAAACCCCTGGTTTTCACAGGAATAGAATCTCCATAATTAGCATGTCAGACTTGGAAAAGTTACCATTTCAAGAAATCCATCTCTACTCTCCCCCAACAGTGGATGCTTTCCTGCAGAATCCCTTCAGATCCAGTTTCAATCCTAGAGCATAATTAAGTACTCAAAGCTGGTTTGGTCAACTACACTGTCAACAGGGGATGAATATAAGGAATGTCTTTACCAGAACTTGGAGGGTGAAATGACAATACTAACTTAGCAACAGCAGTGTAAATGGAGACTGTCTCATGCTCAGAAGATTTTTTTAATTGATGCAGCTAATTATCACTTGCCACTGGAAGAGTCGAGTTTAGACTTACCTAGTTATAGAGACCCCACGAACATATGAGGTTTTATGCTGTGCATAATGTTGAACAGCTCACAAATTATTAAGTTGTCATGTGATCAAGCTATATGTGTATTTTTTCCTCTTTTAACTACAAAGCATATGCAAGATGAGACTTCATTCTTTACCTTCAAGTAAAGCTAATCTTATCTATATTGATAAATTCTGTCCATCTAACACAAGGCTTTGTGGCATATTAGTTTTAAGCAGAATATATCGTATTGATAGAAGAGTATAAATGAATATTTGTGAGTGATGATCCAGCAGATTGGTACCCAAAATGACAGACTAACTCCATCTTTTGGATTTCTAGGTCAAGAATCTAACATTTATGAATAATATGCTGGAACTTTCTGTCAGAAAAAATAGTGATAATGTCTCCTGTAAGGCATCGCCGAACAATGGCTAGTGGTTAACTAAAAATAACTTTCTCAATGACCTGGTTCAGTGTTTTAGGGCTTTGTAGTTTGATGAGCTGTTGGGAGAGAATTTGGAAATTTCAGTCAATGAAAAATCAATCTATAAAAATACCCCATTGAGTTTACAGAGGAGCCATTGAGGCAGAGAAAAACATTTCTCAAAGGGATAAACATCATGTGGAAAACATGGATAAAATGGTATCCATGTCGAATTAGAATGTCATTAGCATGCACAAAAAAGGAAAGTCAAGAAATACTTCTTTAAGTCTGAGTTGGGAAGTCAGGGATATATTCTATGGTTGGAAATAAAAGCACGTGGAGTTGATTATGCTAAATCACTTACATAAATTTCTGTCTAGATACTAATTAGGAAAGATTGCAATCCATTATTCCCTTGGCTATGTTAAGAAGGTCTGCATGGAAAGAAAGTTTTAACGTCAATGGCTCTTAAGGTCCCCATACATCAGCAGTGCATCCAACACACAGATCAGGGGCTTATTAGAACACAGATGGCTTATCCTTGTCCCCAGAGTTCTGAGTCAGTAGGCATGTGGTGGACATCTACCACCTGAACTGTCTAAATTCATAGGCAAATCATGCCCCCTTTAGTTCATGCTGGACTTAATCTTTTTGAATACTTCGATAACAAGAATGTGATGTTGACCAACATCTAATTGGAAAATAAAAGACATATTTTTTTTACATTCCAGATTCTTATTATATTTTTCTCACTCAATATGCTAGTATTTTTTTAACAAAGATAGTACAGTAAACAGCATAGTATAGAAACAAAATCCTTAAAGCTGAAATATTTTGTGTCTTTTCTTTTTAACAGTTATTCAAAGATTAGTTTGATGTTTAGAAAATTTAGGGAGTGTGTAACTGTTTATATACTACTGCACTTTTGAAACAATAAAATGTGCAAATAGCTTACAAAACAAACCAAAAAAATCTTCCCTTCTGTAATTCTAAAAAAAAAAAAATGAACACATCACTAAGATTTTACAGATTGGAGATAACAAGAATTACTGAAATCAGATGTATAGAACTTGGGGAAGTTTGGCTAACTGAAATCTCAAGCATATGACTAGGTTTTTTCTTCAGTAGTTATAATTTGGGTTTAACTAATAGTCACTAAAAACAAAGCTCAAAGATCCATTATATGGTACCAGGCTTTATTGGCTCCTCATGAGAGGTTTTATCCTTTTAGAGGAAGGAATGGGAGTGGTGGGGGAGGGGAGATGGGAGAGGGAGCTGTGATTGGTATGTAAAATGAATAAAAAAAATTAAAAATCCAATGTATGATGATCTATTAACTTCTTGGGAGCCTCCAATCCCATTTAGCCCAATTGAGATTTTATGTCAAAGATATCTACACTTAGCCGGGCGGTGGTGGTGGCGCACGCCTTTAATCCGAGCACTTGGGAGGCAGAGGCAGGCGGATCTCTGTGAGTTCGAGGCCAGCCTGGTCTACAAAGCGAGTTCCAGGAAAGGCACAAAGCTACACAGAGAAACCCTGTCTCGAAAAACCAAAAATAAATAAATAAAAGATGTCTACACTTGAAACTCTGATATGCCATAATGACACACTACAAGTACATTTAATAAGGATGATCACTGTTAATAAACAGTCATCATGGTTTGGAAGCTACTAACTTGCACTTCAACATTTTCCTCAGCCATAGGGATTGGGCTGAGATGACCACATTCCCTTTAGGAGCTCTCCTGGAGGAGACAGGAAAAATCTATATTTCAACTGAGTTGCAGCCAGCCGTCATCTTTGCTACTGTAAGGAGGAAAGACAGTGTGTAAGTCAAGTAAAGAAAAGGCAAGTAGACCTAAGAGATGGACAGAGCTATAAGATCCTAATGTATGGTGAAATAAGGTGCATGTTAAAGCAAGAAGCAAATGAATATATGAATAAATAAGCTAGATAACAGGACTTGAATTTTCTCTATACTTTGAACAAGTTGTTAGAACTCTTGAACCCTTGGATATCCAAGATAACTTTAGGGGCATATCTGCCATTTAATATATAATGAATGCATGTTGTTTAGAAACAGTTTGTAGTCCTTATTCTATACAGTAAATTGACCTCAATATTAAAAATTATTTATATCTGTTTTTATCATCCCAAATCACATACTTCTCAAACTTAAAGTTCAGTGTACACTTTACTGAGTGTATTCAAAGGCCACATATATTGAACAAAATTGTGTTAGTAGAGTGGTACTACACTGTACATGCTTTCATAATTATGCTTAATTTCCTAGAAAATTTTAATTCTTGCAGTGTGAATTAATTTTAGTTAGAAAAAAATCACAAATTAATGAAGAAAAACCTGTAAGACTCAGGCACATGATATCCTTAAACAATAATTATCTTTATAAAATAAAAAAGGATTATCTCCTGTAACTTTCAGTTTTATAAATGTAGTTTCAAAATGTAGTTGTTAAAGAGTCATAATTTAGGGTACTAGAACACAAAGATTGAGGTCCAGCTGACTGGCGTGTTCTTTAGGGTTGCTCTGATGATTGCACACACTTGGTCTAACAGCTTTAGGAGGAAAGCTGATACAGAGTTTACAGAGAGCAGTATCAAATAGTGTAATAATTTTCAATTTCTGAAAGAGCAAAGAGCAGAAAGGTGGCGACTTGTGTGAGAGTGCTCTACAACTTACTTCAGGAAACAGCTGTAAAGGAAGTAGACTGATGCATGGTTTCTAACCTACAGGGAGTAGCTTCTATTTTTGTTAACCACTTTGGATATGTAAGTAAAGGGTCATTAAGTATTGGGTATTAGGCCTTAGACAGAGAAGAGAAGAAATATTAATTACTGTCATCCATTATAACTGTTGTTTGCATCCTAATAAATCTCCTTCCAAGCTATTTTGATATTCTGATCCATGTGAATAGTGTGCAGTGCTAAAAGGCAAACAAAAAACCATATGGAGACTCTGCTCAGGCTAAGGGTTCTCAGTGAGTCTAAACTGAGTTCTTCCTTCACTCCTTCTAAGTCAGTAGAATGACTTAATTACCATGTTATGCCATTCCTGGTTGTCTTCCTCTTTGTTACAGGAAGAGCATAAGGAGTTCCTGTCAGTGCAGGACTCAGCTATTAAGCCTGCAAAGTTTGTCAAGAAGCTGTCCTTGGACGTGTTGAAACCAAAGTCTCTTTCTGCAAATCGCTCTTAAACTGTTGCTATTACAGACCATTTCTCTCCTGTCTGTGAGAAAAGTTGGAAGACATGGGGAGCAAAATAAGTGTTTGTATGTGTTGTGCCAAGATGCTGCTTTGTTCTACACTCTTGACTTCCTCATCTTCTTATCTCTCCCATTTGCTCCCATCATTGGATTATTTCTGCTCTCACTGTGGAGCTAGTTAACCTTCTGTCACATGGAACTAGAAGAGCTCTAGGTCTCTGTTCCCAAAGGACTATCTGGCATCAACATTATTCTTGTTTCTTATCTCCAGCTCAGGCTGTGTTTAATAATGCAGTTCTTCCCCTGGAATCACTTTCTGTAATAAAACTTGTTTTCCTTGGCTTACCTCCCATGGTCTTAAGTCTATTTTTCTGTTCCCCAGACTTGAGTTTCTAAGATTCTTACAAAACTGAGGATGTTTCTCAGTGGTTAAGGAGTAGTCCAGCAGGTATAAATCCATAGGAAGGAAGACCAAGAGGTCAAAGTCAACCTGCACTATAGAGTGAGACAGTGTCTCAAAATCCCCAAATCTCCTACATGATGAAACCAAATGAAAGAATAAAATGGAATTTTTAATATTCTTGCCAAGTCTATCAAGACAGACTGTGTTCATGTTCCATATTTCTATCTCTGTATTGATACCTACAAATTACTACAGACTTCCTCCCTGGGTTGAAAGTTCTCAAGTTCTTTTTCTATATGGCTTGTTCTCCAGTCCTAACTTGTGTCACCTATACTGGGGTTCTGTGTTAAAATCTTCCAGTGAGATGTTTCCCAACCTCACTTTTTCTTTATTTTATATAGTGGCACACCCAGGCTTTCGTACTGATAGCATCTGAAAAAGACCAAGAAGTCGTTTGTTGGAGGGTTTGTGGGAAGGAAAGAGACGGGGGAAAGATGAAATTATACTATAATCTCAGAAAAAAAACCAAAAAATTTTTAAAAGAAAAGCTAAATCCTCAAAAAAAAAAAAAGAGTAAGAGAATAGATGTCTCGATCCTGTTCTCAACTTTCTCCCCCATGTTTAAACATAAAAAAGAAGACAGCTATCTTCACACCAGGATTATGGTGCTTCCTAGAATCCAAATCTTCAGGTACATTGATGTTGACCTTCCCATGACCTTCCCAGGCATTAGATTTGAAGATGTGAATGTTTGCTATTTAGACCACTCATCCTGTAAGTTTTCTAGAGCATCCTTGTGTAGGATGCTTATTGTGTAGATGGGAGCAGTGGTGAGCTTTTAAGATATCTTACCTTGGAACTGGCAGATCTTAAGCGTGTTCAGGAAGCTGAGCACATTAATGTGCCAGAGCTGAAGTGACCCAAAAATTTAGAAGTAAGTGATTGCTGATGCAGAGGACAGTTACTGCACAGTTCTAAGTGTTTTAATTATATATTTTAAGATGAGTGTGTCTAAGAGGAAGCATTGAATTGAAGGTCATCTGTGATTAGAGAGACAGGTGCTGAGTGCTGAACTTGGTGATCTTCACATGCCTTGAAATGTTTGCTTTTAATGTCATGAGAAAGTACGCCTGTTGAAGTGAAGCAGGTCTGTGGAAATTGGCAATTTTGGAGTATGAAAATAATACCGGGAACAGACTAAAGCAGAAACATGTCAGATGGAAATTGCCAATGATGAGTCTCAAAGATACCCAAAGGGATGTATGTGTATATAGATGAAATTCAAGGAAGAACAGTTTATTTGGGCTCGCAGCTCAAGAGTGCAGTCCATCTTGGTGGAAGATGTGTGGCAACAGGAGCTTGAGGGAGCTGGTCACATTACATCCAGTCACAGAGACAGAAACAGAGACAGTGGAGTGCTCAGCTCACTTTCCCCTTTTTATGCTGTCCAGGATGTCACCCCATAGAATCTGTGCTTTCCCACACTTAGTGTGGCTCTCCCACCTCAACTAATTCAATGTAGAAATTCTCACAGACCTGCCCAGAGGTTTGTTTCCATGGTAATTCTGAGTCCCATCAACCTGATCAGAGCATCTCTCTGTTTAGTTTTGTCGATATTATTAAGCATGATTTCAATCACCAGTGATTTTTTTCCTCACTGCATTTTAATCCCTTCTTTTTGTGCCTCTCATTTTAATTTTCATCATAGTAAATAATTGCCTCAACCTCTAAAATTCAGTAGACTTGCAAACTTATCTACAGAGGCCGTGCTGTGCATAAGTGATCATAGCTCAGAGCAATACATGCAGAAACACGTCAGTGACTGTCAACTTTATCTACCTGGATTGAATTTACCCTGAAAACGTGTGCTTTCCCAGTTTACATTGCAGCCGCTTCCTTCCCAATGAGCATGCATCATTTGCTCACACACCTCTATGCCTTTACTTACCAGCATCATCACCACCATATTCATCAGTCGTAAAATTTGGTTGACTCTTACAAATGCAAGGCAACTTCTTCACCTGAGCAGAGACGCACGTCATGCTCACATCTTTAATGCAGGTAATAAATTTACTGAAGAACTTCATTGGCTGCAGTGACCAAAATTAAGAGTTGCTTGGCAATGCTGACAACAGATTTAAAAATCTAAGAGGATGTCTTTCTCTACCCTCATATTGATGTAATTTGCAAGTTTAGGCACTGTCACGCTTTTGTTTGGAAATGCATCTTACTTCTAGTTACCTTAGCATTTTTAATTGCTTTCTTCTTTACCAGCTGGCATATTGCATAATACGCAGTTGATTCTCATTATCCATGGTAGTTACGTTCAACAAGTAACTGAAAATGCTGAATTAGTAAATGGTGAACCACTGCTGCTAGTCATTTCTGCCAACCACTTGTCACAGGATTTTTGACAAATCAGTGAATATGTAAAGATGTGTTTGTTTCTATTCAAATATATCTTGTTTCGTACGGATTTTTGCCTCATTAATGTTGAACTTACTGCATTGTAACCCTTGCCCGAGGAAATACACCTAGCATCAGTGTTTTCCACACAATGCATGTCATTCTTTTCTTGTGCTCAGGTCACTAGACATCATTTCAGAAATATATTTCTGGTCTCTCCTAGAAATGTACAGGTTGGAGAATAAAACTTACCACTGTTCCATGAGTTATTTGAGTGATCACAAAAATACTGCTGGCTGGCAGTATTGTTTCTAAAGTTGTGATTTAACATGTAGATGAATTAACAATCAGGATATATTATGTGAAAAAAATCTCTTTTCAATAAAAAGGAGAAAAACAAATCTGGAACATGTGTATAGTGATGAAGCCTGTATTTAATGATTAGATATACTAGCAATTGCATTGGAGCCAAAGAGAATATATTTTATTAGTTAATTCATGTAGTTGAATGTTGTTTATTAAGCTCCTCATTACTCTACCCACTTGCATGTTCTATTACTGTTAAGAAACAAACTTTTTAACACGGCTGGAGAGATGACTCAGTGGTTAAGAGAATTTACTGTTCTTACAGAAGATCCTCGTCTGCATCCCAGCAACCACATGGTGGCTCACAACCGTCTCTCAGTCTAGTTTCAGGAGACCTAACATCATCTTTTGCTTTCTACAAGCACCAGGCCTGCACACATGTTGTGCACAGACATATATGCAGACAAAACATATGCATATAAAACAGGTTTTTAAAAAGAAACTCTTTAGTATTGCCACATATGTTTATTATTGTGTAGCCTAAACTTCTAATTGCATGGGTTCTTCTCTCTGGAAAGCAACACTCCTGTGCTCTATATTAATTAGTTCACACTTAACCTAAATAAGCTCAGCTTAGCATTATCTTCATCAGAAAGCCTACCCTCCAAACCTCATTTAACATCTTCCTTCTGGTTTTGGTTCATTCTTCTACCTTGGCACCTGAAGTTCAGCACATTTTAGTCAGTTCTAGAAAATTAATGCCTGTATTTACATTTTGCTAGCTTTTAAATATCTAGCGCAATTTCTGGTTTGTGAAATAGAAGGCAAATTGGATGAACTACCCTGAGCCAAACCAGGAAGGGGGCAAGAATCATTCATTTTCACATTGAAGAAAAATGATATTTAACTCAAGCAAGTATGTATGCAAAGAGTTATGAAAAAACTAGAGTTTAATACAACTAAATGAGAAATTACAGTAAGGTATAAAGTCCAGATTTGACTGATTTAAGAAAGGAAAACTTCAGTGTGCACAAGTGTTAAGGGAGAAACACTTTCAACTTTTCATGTAATAAAAGTTAGATGATTCAGCAGCATAAAGCAATTATTTTAAAAGCTAACATCATGCTAGGATATATTAATAGAAGCTGGTCTAGTTTATCATGATAAACTTGCTTCCATATTTGGCAATAATCAAGCCTTTGCTGAAGTATTTATGAAAGTTGTAGAGAAATTGGATTTCATTCAAAGAAGATCAACAAAATGGAAATGCGACTATTAGAGAAGATGAAGGGGACTCCAGGACTCCATGGAGGTCAGAGGACACCAAAGAGGACCATGGATTAAAAATTGCCATCAATTTCAGACCAATGCTTGGCACAGGACTCAATAAAAACAGTATTGGATTAATTAAAGTACTTAAATTAAGGCTTAAAGGACAGAGATCAGTAGTTGTACATTAGAACACTGGCCAAAACTTCATGAAATAAATTAAAGTTCTAGAAATACATTAGGGGTGATTTAAAAGAGAGTTTCTTGAGACTTTCAAGTGGTAAAATACTGGAACAGAATTCAGTGGTAGAACATGAAGTGTCCTGCATCCATATTTACTTGAGCCAATAAGATAAGCAACTGCTTTGAGCTGCATAACTCCAGCCTAGCTGCCCTTGTTGGCTTCTTCACCGGATTTGCAATGGTTATTGGTGTATAGTGCCATTAGTTTTCTTTCATCTAGACATTAACTATAGTTTTGTTTAATGTGTTTAAACTGTGAACAATGCAATTATTTTCATATTTCTAAATTTTACTCCCACATGAAAAAAAAAAAACAAAAAAACATTTCACTTGGATGTTTGTTGGATGTTTGTTGGGATTTTCTCCTGGTGAGGGATTTGAACTAAGATACAAAAAAAAAAAAAAAAAAAAAAAAGACTGAATTAGACAGAAGAGTTGATGTTGATCCCATTGCTTTTGTAAACAGTAACAATAACAGTTTAATAGGACCTAATATTACTTTAAATTCTGAGTCTTAGGATGGAAATTTTAAGTGTTTTATATTATGTACCTTGCTCATGCTTTATCTTCCCCAAATTCTCCGAAGAAAAAATAGCTGCTGTTGTCCTTTCTTTCATGGATGCTCACCATTGCCGAAAGTCACAGGAAGAAAAGAATGGGAATTCAGGAACATTTCCTTTCACTCACAGATTTTAAATTATCATTCTGTTGCATTCATGTAGCCATCCATGTTCAAAAAGGTATTTATTGAGATTTCTATTGAATATCATGGTTTTCTAAGGTGCTGGGGTCCAGATTGAGTATCAGAGAGAGTAAACATGATATGAAAACATGCTTACCAGAAGCCTGTTGAGGAGTGCTCTCGGGAAAAGAATTTTTTGGGAAAAAAATGTAGAGTTGAGCACATGGAGGAACTGAATTGTAAGTCAGTAGCAGAAGAGAAAAGCTCATCAGCCTGTATCTGAAATGTGAACGTCTGAAGTGTACAGTGACTCCTCGGAGTGGTACCAGGCTGTGCCAGCATCACCTGATTCACAGCAAAGGTAATTAACTTGGTGAGACGGATGCCACCATAGTTTCAAAAGATTTGACTGTGGGCCACATTTCAAATACGGTAATACACACACGTGTGTGAGTGAGTACCTTCCTTCATACTTATTTGACAGTGAGGGAATAGATGAACCTGTTTAAATTTATCCTTTTGCAGTAATAATAGATCAGGAGAAAACTATAATCGAAGGGGTGCTCCAAGCATGATGGCTGGGTGTGAGGCAATTTAGGTAAAGCTTCATTGAGGACATGACTTTTACCCAAACATCTGCCATCGATGAAAAAATCACACAGGTGACTTTATTATGGAGAAAATAGATCCACACCAAACTTCTGAAGAATATTTGTAGACTGAGGCATTGCAGAGAATCAGAGTAGGCAGCTGGACAGTGTGGCTAGATTATAGACTGCAAAGGACAAAATGCTAAGACATGGAAGCCAGAGACAGAATCACAAATAGGAACCCAGAAGCTGCATGGGCTCTATAACACGTTAAGGATTTTGACATTTATTCTGAATGAGTTAGGAATTTGAGAGTTTTGAGGAGAGGTGTGAATGAGCTGACAAATGTTCCCGGCTCCCTCTTATGTGCTAGGAACAGACTGTAGGGAGACAAAAGGCAAAAAGAGGAGAAGAGTTGAATTACCAAAACAGTCCAGGCAATAACCGGTGACCATAAGATGAAGTGGCTAGCCTGTGTCCACTGGGAAGTGGAATCAACAGGACTTGCTGGCCAAGCTGTGTAATGTACTTTCACATCATTTCCTATTACGATTTAAGCAAAGCATTAAATTTCCCAGGGCCTTGGTACAATTTCTTTAAAGATATCTCTACATTCTACTGAGCAGGTTGTGAAGATTAAACAGGAAGTGTGTGTGATGTGTAGACATAAGGATGCCTAGCAAACACTATTTGGCTCCCATGCGTTGCCTTCAACCTTTTTCAATATGCTTTTATTCTTTTTATTGTATTTCATGTATTCTGAAAACACATGCTCTTACTGTATGTGTAACTTATGGCTTACAGGCTGAATACATTTCAGGACAGCTACAAATGAGCCCAACCCCTTGGTAGATGACAATGTCCCGTCGAAAGGTACCTCGGCAAGTCAAATGCAAGCATGACAGATAAAATTAATTTAATTTTAAATGAGAAAATACGGCATCATTGATTAATTAAAATGGTTTGTGTGAAAGTGTATCAAAAGGTAATGAAAACAGCCCTTGGTTTTACTCTTAATTTGATGTGTCTTTAAGAGCGGAATGAGGCTTCTTGCTTGTTGGCTTTTGAATCCTTCCAGATATGTTATAAGAACTAAAACTTACCCTGGTGGATTTTGAAAATGTGATCTCTGAGTTTTAAAGGTTTCTTTCAAAGAACCATATGCTGTCCCAGCTGCCTATGTCTAATAAAGCAACCACTGACAGAAGGAAATAAAAAAATGAAATATAACATTTCAGAGTTGCCTCACACACACTGAGGACTTTGCCATCTGAGTGCAGTTGACTATAGTTAACATGCAAAGTGGGAATCATGGGAAAATGGAAGTCCCTACAATGTATACAGGATTCCTGACTTCCAAATGCAATACTATTTACAACACCTAAGTATCAAGCCAGAAAAATCACAGATTATTAAAGTAAAACAAACTGTGAGTTGTTTCAGTTATGGAGAAAGTGTTGGTAAGATTTCTTTTGTAAGAATTTACAATGTTTGGTGTTTCTCTTACAGACTCTGTGTGTTATTATGCAGGGTATTTGGTGCAAAAGTTTTACTTGTTCAAAAACAGAGATAAAAATTTATCAGCGGTTTATACTGTAGTTTACTTGAATATTTTTATATAGTCATAGTGGTCCAAAGAGTGAAAAGGGATAAAGCATTAAACCTACTAATACCATGCTTTCAATGGGTTGATAACTTAAATAAAAGATCTTTTTCATCCAACAGCTGGTATTTATTAATTGTATGATTTATCTTTCAAGGCCAGTGTGGTTTTGGACATAGACAATTCTAATCTTATTTTGCTCTAAATATGGCAATGTTGACAGGACTGTTGGGAACCCTGAAATGGAACATGGATGCTTCCACCGTGTCTTGTCCTTCTAGAGACTCTTCCCAGAACAGGAAATGCTGAATAAGAATATTAAAATTCTAGAAAACTTTACTAAATGTCCCTTTCAAAACCCTGTGCAGAGTTAGCTGAACATACAGTTTCCTTTGCCATATGCAAACCCTCCCACCTTCTGAGTAGGGCCAAGAAATCTCACTTAACATTTTTGAATGCTATTTTTTTTACAAAGACAATTCAAAAGCCACAGACTATACTTAGGAGAGAACACAAACAAATCATTCAAATTGGTTATCTCTTGTTTTTCTCACATGTAAATTGTGTGTAATTATATTCATATCAATAGGTCACATTGTGAAGACCATATTAGAAAAACCTAGATGGAATACATATAGCATTTTGGATCACTATTTTTGACCCAGCATTTGTATTTTGCTGGTGTTTCAAAGGGAAGACAAGTGACAAGAAAATAAAATATTTTCAAGAAAGTTGTTCCAATGATATATCATGAAGTTCAGGCATGTTACTCATAATAGTGAAGGGGGGAAAATGACAGGATGAAAAAAAGTAAGTGAGTAATGGGTCTGAGACTTTCAGTAAAATTAAAGAAAAATGTCAAGTGAATTTACATTACCAGTTTTCAGAATGGAAGTGTGTGTGTGTGTGTGTGTGTGTGTGTGTGTGTGAGAGAGAGAGAGAGAGAGAGAGAGAGATGTTTTATCTGTGTGTACATATAAATATGTATATTCATGTGTATACAAGTAAATATTTATGATTTTTGGACTCTGATTATAACATTAAAAACATAAAAAACAACTACAAACCTATGATGTATATGACACCAGACAATTTTATGTGTGGCAATTTAATCTTCAAAAGGAAATAACTATCTCATTTCCATATCCAATGAACCCATATCTCTTCCCTAAAAGTTTGTCTTTGTAAGAAGAGATGGTAAAAGAAACTAAACAGAAAAACAAGCAAAAAAAGAATCTGGCAAAGAAGTTTATACTGGACATTTTATTTGTCTAAGGCAGTGGTTCTGAACCTGTGGGTCATGATCCTTTTGGGGTATTGAATGACCTTGTCACGGGGGCTACATATTAGATATCCTGCATATTAGAGATTTACATCACAGTTCACAACAGTAGCTAAATTACAGTTCTAAAATAGCAATGAAAATACTTTTATGGTTGGGGGTCACCGCAACATAAAGAACTGTATTAAAGAGTCACAGAGTTAGGAAGGTTGAGAACCACTGATCTAAGGGATCCTTGTCACAGAAAGGCCCAGGATAGGATCACAGAATCACTGATTAAAATTAAAGAGCAATGAGGCAGAGGCCAAGGGCCCTGTGGTGTCAACCCAGCTGTGGGTGGTCAGCACAGTGAAGAGGATGACAGGAGAGGGGAAGAAAATGTCAGAGGTGAAGCAGTTAACAGCAGGCCAATGGGTGAAAAGGAGAAGTGAAGAGACCCAGCATGGCATGCAGCTCATTTACATGAGAGTTG
Source organism: Peromyscus eremicus (assembly GCF_949786415.1). Classification (NCBI taxonomy): domain Eukaryota; kingdom Metazoa; phylum Chordata; class Mammalia; order Rodentia; family Cricetidae; genus Peromyscus; species Peromyscus eremicus. Next base: position 29,730,601 of record NC_081434.1, read on the forward strand.
CAGGAATGCTTTAAAGGGAGGCACCCAGATAAATCCAGCACACACTGCACTTAGGAGGCTTCCAATCAAGTTTTTCTGAGGAGCCTGTTATCTAGGATACAGAGGGTTGAGCAGAGCAAAGGCAGAGAAAATGCCGAGGAAGCATCTTGAAAGGAGCTAGCCTGGCTTCAAACTGTTCTTGATGCTCTGAAACGTGGCCTCCCTAAACACATCCTCATTATCATAAAAGGAACTCAGAACTTGGGGACTCACGCTCTGTGAACATTCTCTTGAAATTCCTGACAATACTATCTTTGATTTTGTGTTGGAAGTGACATCTGGTAAAATACTGGGGAATGTACTAAGACATCAGAACTTGCCTCATGTGACTTCTTGCCTCCATCTCTCTCCAGAGCCTGCCACCTACCCCCTCAGCCCCTGTGTGTGTGTGTGTGTGTGTGTGTGTGTGTGTGTGTATGTGTGTGAGCGCGCGCGCGCACACCTGCATGAATGCACACTATCTCTGTGTGTATATGCTTGCTTTCTTTCTCTTCCCTCTCTCTCCTCAGTCTCCTCTCTCTCCTCTCTCTCTCTCTCTCTCTCCTCTCTCTCTCTCTCTCTGGGGCAGCTGGAGTTGTGTTCCAGACATAGGCGTTTGTGAGGTTTTCATTTGCCTGCCTGTGTTCATGTCCATACACAGGGAAACAAAGGCATTCATCAACTTAGTTTAAATCATGAGATAAATTACAAAAGAAAGAAAAAGCTTTCTCCCTACACTTGTACATAGAACACTGGAGCTTTGTGCTGTGCCTCACAGACCGTGTCTCTGGGTCTGATATGAGGCGTCCATATCTCCCAGAGAAGACACTGAAGAATGGCGCTGGGAACCAGCTAGAAAGCTCATCAGTGATCACACAGAGGATGGATGAACACATTGACAGTGTGGGGGCTGAGGAACTTTACATTCTGAGCAGTTGCCAAGGAAGCATTTGTGAGAGACAGGGAGGGTGCCCTGTCAAAGTTCCAAATGGAACTAGGCCAAAGTTTTCTTGAGTGCACTGAACTCCCAATGGTCATCTTTACTGGCAAAGGCCCCTTGCTCAGGCAAGGTTCAAGACAAAAAAGCTGAAAGGTTCATATGAGTTGATTCAGTAAATCCTTGCCAATGGTCTATTTATAGAAATTTCACTTTGAATCTGAAGCAGTTTCTTATGCTGAATGCGGAGGGAGCCTTAAGGTACAATTATGCACAGAGAGACCACAGCAGAGCAAGGAAGAGGTTAGGTCTCATTTTATTATTTTCCACTTTTAGTTTATTATTATTTGTTGGTTTTTTTTTTTTTTTTAGATAGTCTCTTAATTATTGGAACATTGCAAAAATTTTAACTCTAGGGCACCCTAGAACTTCACTGTGTGACAGAGAATGGCCTTGAACTCAAGATTCTCCTGCTTCCACCTCTCAGGTGCGGAGATTACAGACATGGGCCTGGGCTGGTTTTCATTTTATGAAGCTACTTAGAAGAGAAACCTATTGAGTTTTAAGCAACAAAAGAAACAGCTTTGGGTGGCACAGTTTCAGTTACTGACTTGTTAACTCAGATGCAAGACCTTAATTTCTATTAAGGTTTATCTAGGAAATGGAGGTTGTACTTATTGCTTCCTAGATGCTCAGTATATGATGTATGTTTAGTTTCCTTGCAAAAGACTATAATCATGCTGTTACCTAATTCAAATTTCTCCTCTCACCCCCTTGAAGGATGATGGGATTCAACAAAGCACTGTGTACCAGGTTTAGAAGAAGTTACAGCCATGCTTCCTCTTGTCAAACTCAAAATCCCTTGAAGGTGAAAGCCTTGGGTGGAACAGTGGAAAATTGAAATACAAGGCAAAAATAAAAGGTGAAGTTACAAAGCAAAGGAGGACAAGGTGAGGCCTAGACATGCCAAGTATGTGGGATGTATTAAGAGAGTCGGATGTCGAACTGAGGAGATGCTCAGAAGGAAAGAAATAGCTTAGGTTTCTGAATTTTATGCAGGTTTTTAATCCCACATCACCTCTACTTCTAAGTGGTTTAACTATTTTACATACTATTGTTTCTTACTTTCAATATACCATAGAAAAACCTCAAATGTTAAGCAGGCTCAACCTTACCAAAGTAAGGGCCTCTCCTCACTCAGCAGATAATTGAGCACGTGAAAGAAGGGACACAAAAGAGCAACAGAGGTCTGGTGAGATGGCTCAGGAGGTATGTGTGCACGCTGGCAAGGTGGCAGTCCCATCCCCCAAACCCACATAGTAGGAGGAAAGGGCTGACAGATTGTGTGTGACCGCCACACACAAACCACGTCTCTCACGCCTCTGTCTCTCTGTCTGTCTCATTTCTGTCTCTGTGCCTCTCATTCTCTCCCCTCCTCTCTCTCACACATATAAATGAATGTGATCAAATGTTTTGAAAGACTGACAGAGGCCAGCACGAGAAACCCACTGCCAATCTAAAGTGACTAATAAACACTGCAAGGTTTATGAAAGGATCCATGGCATTTAGCCCAGAAACTAACATTCAAGTATAATTATAATTTTTCACAGCCTTTTCCATAATTAACAAAAATCTCAGAATAAATGATATTGAAATAGCTTGTCTTGAAATACTTGCATTTAAGGTTTAAAGTATACAACACGCATCTTTATGGTTTCAGAAAATCAAGAAAAGATTTTAAAATCATATTGTTTTTGTTGCATCTCAAAATTGTACCCCCTCCACCGAGACATAAAAACAGTAGTTAGTGTAAGGTTTTTGTGTTAAAACTAGCTCCAATCAAAGGGGAAAAAATAGTGGCTGTGTATGACTGTATAGCTTCTTGGAAAATATCGCCATCTAGGGGAAATAGTCAGAGCCAACACTATATCTGCAATGCACCACCTTGCTGCTTAATTCCAATGACAGACATAAAACAAAACAAAACAAAAACAGGAAACGAGTGCCACACTACAGTAAATGAGTTGAATCTTCTAGAAAGCACATAATACCTATAGGGTCTAGAAAGTATGTGTACATAATTTTATTTCTTTTCCTATCAGGAGGCCTGAAGAGAGCTTTAGTTTACACATTAGGAGTTGCTTTCTCATTTATTCTTTTATATCAAGAAAAGCAATTTAAATAAATATTACAAGAAAGTATATATGTAAATATATATATACATATATATGTATATGTTTACAAGAATAAACCTTGTATCTAGGACAAATTTTGTGATTTAAATACAGCAAGGAACATTGATCAATACCCTGAAAGGTCTGAAGGTGCTAATGTGTTAAAAAAAAATCTGCATGAATGAAACCTTGAAGTTATTTCTTCCTAAAGCTCACTGTGTCTAGGAATTTTTTAGGCTTTTGATCACTATTTCTGAGAAACTAGAATTTTCTGAACGCATATTAAACACAACATATGATTCAGGTAGTAGCATTAACATGATTCTTACAGATAAAAGATTTTGAAAGAAAGTAACAAAGAACTGGGGAAGTTTTTAATGGTGGCTTCCCAGCTAAAAATCGAATGCCCTATTTGAAAAAGGTACTAATCTCAAACATTGACTTCTTTCTACAAGATCCAAACTTCAATCTGAATTAAAAATCACAGAATTTGTAGATAAGAGTTGCTGGTAGTTGACTGTAGATTTTTATGCATGTGTTGTATGTTTGTATGCATGCTCACCTGTGTGCACATGTACATGTGAGTGTAGTGTGTGTGTATGTGTGTGTGTGTGTGTGTGTGTGTGTGTGTGTGTGTGTGTGTTCATGTGGATGCCAGACGCTGGCATTTGGGTATCTTCTTCAATTACTCTTCATGATAGTTTTTGAAACATAATACCTTGCTGATCCTGGAGCTCACTAATTCAGCAAACTAGTTGGCCAAGAAGTTTCAAGGATCACCATGTCTGCATACTGCCTTTTCTTTCAGTCAAGTCCGTCCCCAATAAAAACCCTGCCTCTTGGACCGAAATGTTCTTTTCAATTGGCCAGCATACTGGTGACAGAATTCCCATAACAGATGTGGATATTGGTAAGCCTATTCCTATGGATGGTCACACACCCATGCACATCGGAGAAACACTAAATGAATTCAGAGTTATTAAAAACAAAAAAAAAATGAACATGAAGTTAGGAGGGAGCCAGACATGAAGACAACAGGAGAAGTTGAGAGTGAGTAGTAGTAGACTGATATGATAAAAATACTTTGTACACATGTATGGAATTTTAAAAGAATCAATAAAGTATTTTTAAAAGAATTAGGTTGATTTTTCGAAGACTTTTAACCATTGTTTGTAAGAAGCTTTTATAAATATATGTATTATGTCTTCTTTCATTTTATGTTTACAAAATCCCTGCTAATAGATATCTTCTGATGGGTAGATATTAAAAGTATTAATGTTCAGTATATCATTATAGAAGAATTGTGGAGTAGACGAAAGTCTAAATATAGGGAAAGCTGCAAGGATTATTTGAAATAGTATGACATGTGGCTTACTCATTTGTAAGAGTATCTTATAAGAAAACCTTATTAATAAAAATCCCAGAGCCAGATATTGGGGTGAAAAACTGAGAGATCAGAGGAATAGGACAAGCCACAGACAACCTCACCTCACCGACACCTCAGTCTCCAAAGAGACCTACTTCCTGTATACCCATGCCTATATGCCTTTCTGTTCTGTTATCTCATTTCCTCTCTCTTCCCAGCTGCATCACTTCCTGTATGTCTGTACGGACCTCCAGATGTTTATGGTTAACTAGTGTTGGAATTTAAGGCATGTGTCACCATGCCTGGCTCTGTTCCCAGTGTGGCCTTGAACTCACAGAGATCTGGATGGATCTCTGCCTCCTGAATGATAGGATTAAAGGTGTGTGCTGCTATTGCCTGACCTCTATGTTTACTGTAGTGGCTGGCTTTTTCCTCTGATCCTCAGGTAAGCTTTATTGGGGTGCACAAAGAAAACATCACCACACTTATTCTCATTTGGTCACATTCCATACTGTGAGGGAACCACATCCTGCCCAAAGATCTTCCTTACTAAATAAATGGTAAGCTCATGGCACAGAGCCTATACTTACTAATTCAATCATTTATGGGGTGTTCTTTGGTCATTGTTCTGGACAATTGTTGTTCATATAACTATTGGTAAAATATTCTGGACAGAATCCTGGCTATATCAATAAATTATAAACTAATTCCTATCATTTAGTAGAGACATGTAACATAATGTGCAGGTTAATTAACACATAGGTCCCTGAGTTAGCTGGGACCTTCATTTTAAGTATTTACTTGCAAAATATGAAACCTTATAAAATATATAATCTTTCTACACAATGAAAGGTATTTAAGGAGTAGACAGAGTGTAGAGAACTACAATGCCAATAAGATATGAATTACTGTGAGTATCCTTCTGGTAACTATTGCTACCTTAGTAATTTCCATCGCCAACCCAGACATGTTGGTAAACCAATGGTAAGCATTCATTACATTAAATTACACATATATATGTGAATTACATATACACACGCTTGAAAGTGGTGTACACACACAATTTAAGGAATGGTGACTGATTGAGTTATGGAACAGAGAACATCATTGGTTAAATGAAGATGAATTTGTAGACTTGGATAGGTACTTGTTAGGTCTAGGAAGCACAGATTATCTTCAGAAGATGCAGCACAAGTCTGAACTTTAGTGTTTCATAATTGTTAGAAGAATAACTAGTATACCTTACATTCTAAAAAACATACAAAAAACTCTGCATTTGGAAACTTGACTTCAAGGATTTTAGTAGAATTCTTATTAATCCATCTTGTATATATCTTCTAAACCAGTCAGCCCCTTTCTTCCATCTTATATCAGAAGTACATTGTTGTATTTGAATTCATATTAAATTTTATGTTTCATTCTCTATAAGCTTCTCTATGCCTCTGTCAGCAAATTCTCTGACCTGAGCAGTCTACTCTGACATGATATATGCATTGGGCATTAACTACAAACTCTCTCTCTCTCCTCTCTCCTCTCTCTCTCTCTCTCTCTCTCTCTCTCTCTCTCTCTCTCTCTCTCTCTCTCTCTCATTCCATATTGGATCTGTGTGGGTGTGTGTACATGTTTGAAAATAAAAAGCATTCTCTATCCATATTACTAGTAGCAAGACTCAAGTTAAGATGTTGAAAATAGAACATAGATGTGCCATTGACTAGAAGCTACTTTGAAGAATGGTTTTGAGGCCTGCCAAAATTAAAGCTTTGTCTCTGATCTCATCCTTAGGTTTGGTCTCATTGGTAACCTCAGTGAACTAGGAGGAACGGAGTGTTTTTCAGTGTTATAACTAAGTTATTTTCTAAGTTAAATTTGTATTTTTTATTTTAATTCTTCCTACTCTAATTTTTGATTCTTTCTACAGGCCAAACTTTCTCAGTTGATACACTTGGACTCTTCCTCATGCTATGTCTTTTCCTGATCTCCCGATAATTTTTTTTTATGTTGGGTTTTATTTATTTATTTTTTCTAGAGATGACTATACGATTCCTTTCCTCTGGTAGCCAGCAATACTCCATCTCCACCCACTTTCATTAGTGGCAGCTAATTCTTAATTTAGAGAATTAAGGACTTTTCAATCGGAGTGATTGCTCTGCTTTCACCTTAGAAGAAAGGGGGAAAGGGCCAGGAAACGTATCTTAATGATGTGCCAGGACAATCTGGCACTCTGCTCCTTTTCCCCCCCTCTTTTTAAAATATCTTATCCTATAAATAATTTATCACATAATCTTTGGACTTCAGTTACAGAGACTCAGCACTTTGCAAAGACAGCATTACAATAAGCAGCATGACTAACAACGCATGGCTTTAAATATTGAATGAAAATTGCCTCCTTGAATAATCTGAAGTGACTGTAACACTTTACCCACATCCTCTCTACTTCAGAGTGGAACTAATGACGTTGGCAAACAGAGCAGTGGCTTCCAATCTGGTATCTAGTAGTCATATGGCCAAGGCCGAGTCTTTTTAGTAGTTTCTAGCTCTGGCCGCTTCATTGGTGAATTAAGAATGTAAAAGTCGTATAAAGTTGCACCCAAGGTAAGAGTTTGATAAAGTGACCACAGAGTAAAATATGTGTTGACTGTTCGAAAGTTCTATACCAGGCGCTCTAACATCAACATGCCTTTTTAAATGCATTCTGGGAAGGAATGTTGCTCCAAACATTTTCAAAGAGGGCCGTGTTCACCATGACTCCATGGCCATAGGTCATCAAGATGGTGGAGCCCAGAATTGCTCCTTACATTTACAAGTTTTATTTCTATTTCCCATGAAAATATGTTTATTTACAAGGACCATACTATGAAGAGAGGCTTTGGACTGCCAGAGATGTAGTTGGCACCCCATCTACATTTCCCTGTGCTTTTCAACCCTATCCAAGCAGATTTAGTTTACACTGGAGTAAGTCATTATGCTCCTCTGTGAGAACTAGTTAACGGTCACCATTTGCTTCATATGTTTACCTTAGTTTTTCTATGTTCCATAAACATTGATATCATTACAGGATTCTACACTGGAAATAGATGATCCACTTTCTGCCCTATAGAGTTTTTGAGAGGGAATAGAATGATAGACAACTATGGCTCACAGAGTATCCAGGAAGTGGACGGTGAAGATCTTGGAGAGGTAATGTCTGCTCTGCCTCAAGGGACTTGAGGGGCTGAGTGCAAGAATGGTGTAAACACAGAGACTCCATGTCAGGCACATATGTGTACTAGTAACACTACCTAAAGAGCTGCAAAGAGCCGGAAATAGGAAAGTAATAAAAATATCAATTACTCCCAGTTTGTCCAGCCAGCAACAAACAAGAAGGTTTCTTTCTTCCCTTAGTAAGTTGTTGCTCTAATTAGTGACTGCTGGGAGCATTAATGAACTAAATGATGTTCAGGTTTTAGGAGGGGCTAACACACATCTCTCTCTCTTAAAAGGAGGTCAGAGAAGGAACTCATGCTGTTATTTTTTTTCTTAACATTAATGTATTAAACATTATTTAGCTAAGCAATTTGGATTTCATATTTAAGCATATAAATCACAAGTGTGTTAACTGTCTTCCTTACTGGCACCATTAAAATAAGACAAATACATTGCTAGTGAGAAATGTGATGATTAGTGGCTTACATGTCAAAAGAGATTCAAAAGATTCACTGTTAGAATGCTTTTAGATATAAAATATAAGTAGATAGTTATTGTAACCACATAGTATCTGTACAGAAATCTAAAGTGCCCATTAATCTAAGGGTTTTTTTTTTTTAAAAAAACTTCTATTTTTCTTGTTTATCTTAGTCTTCTGATTAAAAAAACCCACAGGGAGTCACATCGCAATATATTTAAATAAATATGTTATTATGCTGTATTTTGCCAACACAACCACATTATTTTATGTGGATTAATGTACTATGTATTTCTACTTCTTTTTTTCTGAAAGAGCTGTTTATTAATTGAAATTAAATTGGGGGATCCAATTGTGACAATTTCTTTTCTTTCTTTCTTTGTTTATTTATTTTAATCCTGGTGTGATCAGACACCGGACAGCCTGGGGATTGAACCTGGGTCCTCTGGAATATCAGTCAGTGCTCTTAACCACTGAGCCATCTCTCTCCTCATTGTGACAACTTCTTATAATCCCTATGTCTGTGTCACTACCTAATGGTGACTGAAGCATAGAGAACATGACCCATGTCATCTGTGCTGTGTCTCTCAAAAATGCCACTATAAATAAAACATCTATCATCCATAGATCACTTGTACCATGGCCACTAGGTGGCAGCTGTATAATGAGCTGGGAACACAGGTTTTTCAGAGCATAGAAGATACAGTAGGAGAGAAAAACAGCCAGTTCCATTAACAGTGTTTTCTATTTAAATATTTGTGCAGAAAGTAGTTTGGAGCCCCATAACACTTTTAAGAAGAAAGAAAAATATTAACATATTATTTACATTTTAAAACGAGAATGCTGACTTTGGAAAAACTACAGGATATAAAGAGAGAGCACAGAGAGCCATTTGACTTCATCTCCACTTCACTTCGGCAGTCCACATTATGATCTTCCTATTTAAGGAAATTCTACCATTAATAAGAAGTTCACAAAATACAAAACCCCTCACTGCACATGGAGCATTGAATTTCTGATTTGGGCAGTTATGTTTAGTGATAAATGATAAACAACAAAATGTAATTGAAGCATTTTTTGAGAAATAGCAAATTATATAGGCAAACTTTTAAATTAATAGAATTAAAAATGCACATAAAAATATAAATATATCCATAGGTGAGAATTATCAGTCATAAGTACTTCAAGTGCCATGTGAAAATGTCTGAGCGTGTCAACATGAGTAGCACAAATAGCTTCATACATGGCAATTAAAGTCTGTCTGAAAAGTGGAAAAAGAAATATAAAACTTGATTCCTTTTTTGTTGTTGTTGTTTTTTTGAGACAGGGTTTCTCTGTGTAGTTTTGGTGCCTGTCCTGGATCTCACTCTGTAGACCAGGATGGCCTCGAACTCACAGAGATCCGCCTGGCTCTGCTTCCTGAGTGCTGGGATTAAAGGCGTGTGCCACCACCATGTGGCAAAACTTGATTCTTACATGTTACAAATGTATTCAAATTAACTATACTGGGATATTAAATATCTCTAATGGAATTTGAGCAGGTTGGGAAGGTAAAAATGCACGATAATAGTCATCTGGCTTTTGTGACAGTTATTCCTACTGATTCACTTCATATAAAGCAAGTGTCCCACTGTAATTCTTAAAATCTCAATGTTGAATAAATACATCAGTAACTTAGTGTGAAGTAGCAATATAAAGCTGACTCAAAATTCAGCATTCCAACCGTAAGGTATGTCTGTTGTAGCCCGGAATCATTTTCTGAAGTCTGGAACAATCTATTTTAAAAGCAATGTCAAAGAAAAAAATTCAGAATATAGAAACCTAGTAGGATGATGTATAGGGACACATGTACAAGAAGCAGTGGTCTAGATAGTTTGTGGGCTGTCTGTAAAATATATTTTAAATAACCAACATCCTTATCTTATTTAAAATATGTTACCTTTTTTTTGCATTTTTCTGTAGAAAAAATCTGGGGCAAATTAGTGTACAAAGGTCCTTTGAATTTATTTTGTATATGTTTGTGGTGTGTGTGTGTGTGTGTGTGTGTGTGTGTGTGTGTGTGTGTGTGTGTGAAAGAGAGAGTTCTTCATTATTTTGGTTTGTTTCAGACCAGCTATCTCAACTCGGAATGGAGCTCATCAGTAGCTGGTGAGCTGCCAGTGACCTCCAGGTATTTGCCAATCTCTACCTCTCCAGGCTTGGGGTTTCAGATGTACATATCTATCCACTCAGCTTTTTACGTAGGTACTGGGGATTAGAACTCAGATCTTCATGTTTGTGAGGCAAGTACTTTACTGACTGAGCCATATCTACCACCCTTGAGATTTCTCACTGATGGAAATAAGACTATGCATTTCTACAGGTAAGACATACCTCTGCAAGTGTCCTTCACTTGGGAAATATGCAAGGCATAATTTACATAAAAGGAGATGAAAGAGGCTTGAACCTATGAATTTTCAACATAAACATCTGTAAGCCTTTGATTTAGGGTCATTTATCTTGTAAAAATGTGCAGTCACAAGTGAGTGATTGGAAAGCACAAATGCAGTTGTGGTCTACGCAGTTGAGAGCTTCTCCTCTGAAAGGAGACCCCACTCATGGAGGTAATCATCTACCATGGAGAAATAGCTCTTTTCTTATTACTGAAAAAAATCTCTAGAAAAGAAAAAGTGCAAAGTCATCAGAGCTAGTGTTCACAGTTACAGAAGATTGCTGCTATGTAATAGTGTGTAGATCTTTATCATCCAATGGTCAGTCCATCTGCTTGGACAGCCTTCTCAATGCGCAGTATTCCTGTTGGAGGATGTCTGCTGTGTGCCTCTGTTCATGCATGGAGCTGTACATAGTGATTTTTTTTTTAAAAAATATGTCTACGTGCTAACTATTGAATATGTACTGAAGTAAAAAATGTGTCCCCAGAAAAATATTTAAGTGTAGTTTGTTTCAGCAATAATTTTGTCTCAAATCCTTCTTCCTTTCACCCAGTAATAAAGCAATTATCTCTACGCCGAAATGTAAGCAAGTAGAAAAATATATTCTACCTTTATTTCCTGTGTCCTGATGATTCCAAAAAGATCACCTTTAATTCCTTTTAACTGCATGAGAAGAATATACTCTAGCAACATTGACCACTGTATAGTAGCCTGGAGAGAATCAATCTTGCACATGACATGAAACTTCCATGTATGTGAAGAGAAGGTAGCAATGTTGGTACATCTCTTAGGTGCCTATTTGTGGTGGGTCTCTGAAGAGACTATTTATTTTGCTACTCAGAATTCAGATCAAACTCAGATACATTGTTTCTAAATTAATTTATCTTTTCTATCCTTTTCTCCTTTCTTTCTTTTCTTCTTCTGTCTTTTCATTTCTTGATGTAGCGTCTGTGTGTGTGTGTGTGTGTGTGTCTGTGTGTATGTGTGTGTGTGTGTGTGTGTGTGTGTGTGTGTGTGTGTGTAATGTGTTCTGTAGCTTAATATATATTTTTCTGATAAAGTTCTAAATTGGCTAACGGGAAATATATTCAAGTAGGAAAGCATACCTATAATTCCAAATTAAAAGTAGACAGCTGGGGCCTGGAAACTATTCTCTCATTTGAATTTTCCTTTACATGTAACTGGTAAGTAAAACTGGTAAGTTGCGAGGATGGCTATCTGCTTAACATTGATAATGTATGCCACAGATCTTGTATACATGCCCAAATGTATTTTGGAATATGAATTGTATGTTTCTATAGTTTTATGCTGAATATTGATATTCTTCAGCATTTTCACTGTATCTTTATAATAAATTTTTAAATGTGTAGCATAAACAGAATTTTTAACTATTACAAATGATCTTGTCATATTGCAAACTTGCATAATCCATACATTCATGAGTATTTTTAAGTGAATGTTTGTTGTAATTATTAATGAGATATAATAAAATTAGACTATTTTACTTGGATATTTTCTACCCAAAATATATGTGTTTATTTAAACTTTTCTATATATGCATATATATACATACATATATACTGTCAATATATTCAATTGTCTTCATATAACTTACACAAACCATTTAACAAGTAATGCTTCCTTCAAATACCATCTTAGTTTTGGAAACTAACGCATTCTAATATCTGATGCTTATATAGAGTACAATAGATAAATCTTAGCACCTGTTATCGAAGTACAATGCCAGCTCTAAAAATAAGGGACAAATCATTCACTGGGTGAAGGTGAATTTGCACTGTAAGGAACAGGAAATGTTATCTAGGGAATGGATCCAACTATGGAAATGTGGATCATTCTCCTAGTCTGTACAATAGTATATGAAATTCTGAGCTACGCATCGGATTGCAATTATACTAGGAAAAATAAAACAGAGTCAAATAAAATATTTTGTTCAATGAGAAATATTAGTTGTTTTACAAGTAGTATTGGGATAATACATATCAATAGTCTTACTATGCACTTATTGATATTAAAACTAGCATGTATTAATGTCACCATTTTGTGTATTTGGTAAGTATTGGCCACTTGGTTTGAATAATCTCACTAGGTTTTATGTAAATACTATAGGTGAGGAAAATGAAAAGCCATAATTTGTGGTAACTCCTCTGAGGTCACACTAGCAGCAAATTTTATAATTTTTAAATGTATGAAATATGAGATTCCTTCAAGCTTTCTTCAATGGATCTAACTGCAATTATTTTGTTGGTTCATGAAGTTTAATTTAAATATCAAAGCACTAGGGCTTCTCATTTTTATATTTTTACCAAATCCTTAAACTAGGTTTCAAGGTTAAGCATGCTCAAGCTTAGTTCAGGGTGACTACTGTAATATTTAATGATAGAATAAGATTTCCTGGACTTTATTAATGAATTAGACTTATGTAATGTTCAGAATTCAAGGCTTATAACTTTGGCCATAAAATATATAGTAATTTACATTGATTTATTGTCCATAATAAAACCCCTAAATATTGGGTATTTGTTCTTAACAGTAGATGTCTGTGACAATGGAGTGTTATCACTATGTTTGGGAAAACAGAATCAAAGACAATTGGCTACTGCCACAGGTCATGTAGGCACCAGGGTAACACACATCCAGGAGTTCTTACCATGTGCCGAATCCTTTTTCATTTCCTATCAACTAACTTTGACTTTCCCATTAATTATGAAAAATTAAGCACGTGCATAACAACTATTACTGAAACAGCTGGTTTTTGTTTCCTATGTACAGATATTCCAATGCAAAGTGACTTAGAAGTACTGCATGCAAATGTGCATTGCCCATTAGTATAAACCTGACTGACAGAAACATCATAGCTCTAACACTGTGTTATGATGAAAAATTCCAAATTACATTAAGCCATCTCTTTGTCTCATCTACTCTCTTCCTCTACGGATGCCTATAAATTGATGCTTGTATCATTTATTTCATGCATGCCTATAGTTCCTGAAGCTGGCAAGACACAAGTTATGGTTCTTCCTTGTGTTTAATGAACCTGAATGTGTTGGAAATAGTATCTTCTTTATATACAGAGGTATACCTTTTTTTAGGATATCATACTTGGAGATCAAAGTTGATTTGTAAATATCAGTTGTGTTTACTATTCTCAGAAAGCCAGCATTTCCACAGAAAAAGAGTCCTTTTAGCTACCGTGGAGACAAGACAAGAAATTCTATGGCTAGAAGAGGAAAATATTAGAGTATATATAATATAATTTATAAATTCTTATGGAAATTTTCTAAATTGAAAGTTTGATTTGATTTTCTTTAACAATAATAAGTAACAAAACAATAAAACAAGACCAGTTTTACAGTTGAGTATTTATTCCCACAACTTTTGTTAGGGCCCATATACTTTAATTGCTAATAACTATGTCTAATTGTCTTCATATAACTTTATACCACATATTTAACAAGTATTCATGGAAGTTGAATCTCAAACAGACAGCAATGTTACTTACTAAACCTAGATATAAGTGTTTTCTGACATTTGGTAAAATGTCTAATGGTAGTTGCCACTGTGCCCACTTGATCCACTTTTAAATGGCCTTAAGAATAAACTTCCAGCAGTGGTGGCCCACACTTTTTTTTTTTCAAGACAGGGTTTCTCTGTGTCGTTTTGTTGCCTGTCCTGTATCTTGCTCTGTAGATCAGGCTGGCCTCGAACTCACAGAGATCCACCTGGCTCCACCTCCCAAGTGCTGGGATTAAAGGCATGTGGCACCACTGCCTGGCCTGGTGGCCCACACTTTTAATCCCAGCAACCTCTGTGAGTTCAAGGTCAGCCTGGTCTACTGGGGGAGATCCAGAACAGCCAAGAAAATATAGTGAAAGATAAACCCTATCTTGAAAAACCAGAGGAGAAGAGGGGGAGGAGAAAGAAGAAGAAAACAAGAAGAGGAAGAAGAAGAACAAGGAGGAGGAGGAAAAGAAAGAGAAGGAGGAGGACGAAGAGGAGAGAAAAGAAGAAGAAGAAGAAGAAGAAGAAGAAGAAGAAGAAGAAGAAGAAGAAGAAGAAGAAGAAGACCAGTACAATTTATCTCCAAACATAAACACTGGGTATACTTGGAGCCACACTGGTGATCTAGTTTGCTGAACCATCCATAGATTATCTGAATTAGCTGTGTGGAGTTCCTGAACCGATGGCAAGAAGTAGACGCAACAATCATGCTAAGCAAACTCAACAGAGTTCACTGCATGACCTAGTATATGAAATGTGCAATGATGGGTATAATGTCCTGTCAATCACTCCATTTCTCAACATGGTTTCATTGTTTCATATTAGCCTGCAGGACCATCGCAGTGGCTGATTATAAAACAAGTTTAGGTAGGGAGTCATCAGTGGCTAGTTTTTCTTTCATTAAATTTTGCTCACATCTTTCAAAAGATACAGATAAGCACAGGGATTAAGTAGATGAAATGATGTCTGCCTACCTCTTTTGCTTCTTATTGGCTGCTTCTTCCTCCAGACTCTATTCCTTAGGTCAGGCCTCAGTTCCTCAATGTCACAAGGCTTTTCCCAGCTGCTGGCCAGCTTAGACTCCAAACTCCCCACCCCCAAATACATGGCAAATATCCAACATCACTCTAAGGCTTCCTTAGGATTTGAGCTTTCATAATGTTTCTTCAGATGAAAGAGTTTTGGTCGATCATCATTGTGTCATATTTCACATTGTTTAGTGAACAATAATAAATAATAGTTCTGTAACTGTTGAACGACAGTCCCTAGATTAGAATGTAAACTCCTGAACAATCCCTTACATCCCTGTGGTAGTTGAATAAGAATGCCTCCCCTCCCCTGTAGGCTCATAGATGTGAATACTTTGTCACCAGCAAGTAGCACCAGCAAGTCAAGGATTAGAAGGATCAGATGTGGCCTTTTTGGAGGAAATGTGTCACTAGAGATGGGTTTAGGGGTTTCAAAAATAATAGCAGTCCTAGGTGCTCTCTCTCTCTCTCTCCTCTCCCCCATCTCTCTCTGTCTCTGTCTCTGTCTCTCCTCTCCCTCCCCTCCTCTCTCTGCCTGTGAATCAGGATGCAGTTCTCAACTACTTCTCTAGCACCTTGCCCTGCCACGCACGCCGCCTTGATCCCTGTCATGGTAATAATGAACTAAGCCTCTGAAACTGTAGGGAAGCCCAAATTGTCTTGGACATATTGTCTTTTCATAGCAATAGGCCAGAAACTAAGACAATCCCTAGTAGTTATTAAAAAAAAAAAAGGCTTGGAGGCATTTAATGTCCTGAATTTAATTTTTTTAGAGGCCACAAAGTTGGGAAGATGTTATGATAATATGTCAGGGAACCAAGGGAGAAAATTCAGTTGGAGTGGATATGATCCTAATACATTGCATACATGGATAAAATTTATAAATAATAAAAATTTAGAATTTTTAAACTTAAAAGAAATACATCTTACAAGAAGAAATTGGGAATTTTCCAGGTGTGAAGACTGTAAAGACATTCAAACCTAAATAGATTTCTTGAAAGCTATGTGCATTTGATGTAGTGATTTTTCACAAACATTTTGAGCAAAGCACATTTGAGTTTTGATGCGTAGGCAATGACCAGAATCAGGGGCAAAGGGTTTTGATTTCTCCATATATACATAGAGTAACTGTAATTGGAAGGCAAATGATGGCCACTTTGATAGGACACTTAGAAACTGAGTCATACAAAAAGTAATACTTTCTTAGCTTACAATTAAATGTTCCATATTTACTGGTGTAGAGTTTTTTTTTTCTTCATTCTGTTGGACACTGGAGTGCAGCTGCATAGACTTCTGATATTTGAATACAAATGAGGATATTTTTAATAATTTTATTACTTAAGACTTTATAGTCCTGCAAGTTAAAAATCAATATCCAAGAAAGAGATCAACAAGAAAATTTTCTGATCAACCAACAAATACTAGTGTTTCAAGTTAAGAAGCCTCGCTGACAAGGTGGAATTCTGAAGAAGCTGTTTTCAAATTCTTCGTCTGGCTGATCCTGGACAAATGTTGTCAGCAGACCATACACAACCAGGGAAAAAACTCTTTGAACCAAAGCTGCTATTTGAAAAGATGTATTCTCCATATAGGTGGTAGTTTACAGATTGTCAAAAAGTATTCACACAAGCTCGTATTTATACATCATTTTTACTCTCCTTCTTAAAAGAGACAAACTGGGAAACAAAATTAGATATTCCACCCCCACAAAAGTCAACAATCATTTCTTTAATCCATTCTGCAAAACTATGTTTCTATTGCCTCTGAACGTATACAAGGAATATATGCATGATCAAGGCTTCGAAACCTAAGCCATGTGCCCTTGTTTGCAGTTACCTTGGATCTTAACTAGATGTGCAAGTTGACTTCTGACCATGGGGAATCCTCTCCATGCATGGATTATGGATTGTTGAGGCCATGGCAGATAACCAGTTCCACAGAAGCAACTTCATGTTCCTCTGAGGAAGATCCATAGCACTGTGGAACAAGGGATATAAATGAGCAATGCCACAACAGACTGGAAAGGGGTTATCAAAACACAGCCCTCAAAAATGAACTCTGAAGGTGGAAAATCTACAGCTGTAGAAAAATCCTGTTCTAAGTGCCCTCAGTAACAAGAGCACTGGTAGATAGACAGTGGCCACCATTTATGCTGTTTAAGCACATGACAGCCAAAAATCTGTTGATTGCAAGCTCATTAAGCTACTGTGTAAATTTAAATGTTTTTCGATATTGCAAAAAATTTGAATTACAAAGCCTCACTTGTCTGAAGAGGGAGACAGCAAATGAAAATATTCAAACTGTAGTAATAAAATATTTGGCCTTTAATCATTTCCAATAAAATATATCTGAAATATTCCCCTCCCCCACCCATAGTCATACACAAACACACCAATGTTTAAATATTTTATAATGGCCAACGAAGGTGTTTACATTGATGTTTATTAATGGGACTCACTTTTGAATTTGTTATTTAATAAGTTGTTAATCCATATTAGCCTCAAATCAGTTCCATTTCGCTTCTCAGTTCCCTTCCTGATGGCTAATGGCTAATGTCCGGTACCATAAACAGATCTGCCTCTGGCACATTGGGAATTATTTGTTCTTGGCTTAAATAATCATAGTTTATAAAGTTCTCTCTGTCCTCTTCGTCCCCTACTAGGATTGACAAAGGCATTCCCAGAGGCAAGAATTTGTCTTCCTCTCTCTTCTCTCCCTCCTCCAGCCCCTCCTCTTCCAACATATCCACTTCTTGGTCCTCTTCTTCTTCTTCTTCCCCATTGTCAGCCTCTTCGACTTCCTCCTCATCCACATCTTCATCCTCTGTGGCTCTATCCTCCTCGTCGTCCTCCTCTTCCTCGCTCTCCTCCTTTCCATCACAAACCTCGTCATCACACTCATCATCATCACCATCACCATCACCATCATCATCACCATCGTCATCATCATCATTTTTCTCTTCCTCCTCTACCCGCTGTGGGGTGGGAGACTGAATTTGCTGCACTGGAGCAGGACTGAAGTTTAGAGAGGAATCCTGCATGAAGCCATACAGATCTTCCGGCAACTCCGAGTCTTCCTCGACGCCGTTGTGGGGGGGCGCCTCATTGGCCGTGGAGCCTCCCGAGGAGGCCTGGGCTTGCTGTGCCCTCAAAGCCGCTTGCTGGCGCTCCAGCTTCTCTTGCTGCCTCATGTCTTCGTAGACCTGGTTCATGATGAACTGGGTGGTGTTCCGGGGCGCTCGCATCCCGGGCGCCCGCCACCCGTAAAGGTTGACCGGCCGCAGCACCTTGCTCAGGTCTATTGGTGGGTTCCTCGGGAAGGAGCGACGAGGGTGGCGGCGCAGGCCACGGCCCCTGCGGCCCCAGCGCTTCTTTCTGCCCGGGGGTCTCTCCCAACAGGGGTTCCAGGGCCCGCTCCAGCAGGAGCAGCAGCAAAGGCAGAGCGGGTGCAGACCGTAGGCCCGGATCATCTGCGCTGGGCACAGAGGGCTCTGGAATGCCATCACGGGTGGGCGCCAGGGCCCTCCGCAGCGCCCCCAGTTGGAGTACACGGCCCAATAGGGCCGTCTGGGTGGTTGGAACCAAGGGCCAGGGCTGTGCTGTTGCTTGGGTTGTTTCCTGGAAGCCTCGTACTCAGCTTTGGGGCCGTCGCGGTACCGCCTCTTGGACATTTGAGAGCCCCTCTGCCGTCGATGGTAGGAGGACCAGGTGCGCAGTGGGATGGAGGATGCCCAGCCGCCGCCGCCCAGATTGAGGGGATCCTCCCTTTCGTTGACCGTCTGGGTCATGGTTCAGGGATCCGATGGGTCAATCAGAAGAGCCTCCTCAGTTGGGGGTCCCTGAGTGCCACGTGCAGGTCCTGCCTGTGCTCGCCTTCCCTCTTCTCTCGAGGAGGATCACCCTCTTTCTTCTCCACTTACTAGCTCTTCCTTCAGAATCACTGTCTTTCGCACCTGGGTTGGCTCGCCCAGGTAGTTTGGGTAGGGTAAGGATGGTGGGGGAGGAAGGTGTTGGTGGGCGATGAACTGTGAGAGCCACTCCCGGGTCCCCCACACACCCGCCTCAGCCCTCAGCCGAGGCGTGGGCTGGGGATGGGAGAGGCAGGGGTCGCCTGTTACCTTGCTCCTCCCTCTCAACCCAGGTGCTTCACCGTCGCCGTCCTGGCCGGACTGAATGGGCCTGGGCAGGGGCAGCCTTTAAATACCCGCTGGTCACCCCCCCACCCCCACCCCGCGTGCCCACCGCGTCCTTGGTTGCCCAGGACGACCGCCAATTGGGGTGGACTTGGAGCTTTCTGTGAGGAGGGTGGGTTCCTGCCCGGAACTAGATGCTCCATGAACATTCGCAAGGGGTCTTGTGACGCAGGATTTGAGGCAGAGGTAAAGGTGGGCAGTGCTCGCACCCTGACAACGCTTGGGGGGAGGGAGGCATTTGAAATTTTTACTTTTAAGTCTGATGAGGAATGTTGGACTACGGGCCTTCAGCTTCAGCAGAGTGGAATGGGGGAAGCCTGTATCTTCTCTAGAGCTCTGTGGGTGGCTGTAGTAAAGGAAATCGGGCCCCCATTCCTTCCCAACTCGTCTAAGTTCAGAAGTTGGATTCATGGTACATGAAACATAGTCACAAACATTTACAGTGTGTTGCATCTCAAGCATGTAATGCCCCATGCCTACTTCAAGAGATGGTTAGCAGGTTTCACAGACTCGGGAACTGAAGTGGCTTTGCCCAAGGTCGTGGAGACCGAGGGACTTCACAGCTAGCCTGCAAACCCAAACCTGTTTGACCGTAGAGATGAGTTCATAACATCGCTGCACTACCAACTCGTCTTTAATAGACCCCTTGTGATAAATAATGGAATACAGATGAAAAAGCAACCTTATTAATTCTCGTGTTCCATAGATGGATCTGTTGATTGAGCATTATCGTGGAGAATGACATGAACTTGATTTTGAGAACAGGACTGATTCATGACACAGTCAAGACATGGTGTTTGACTCAGATAAACGACTATGAATCATATTTATCTTTCTTTGTGAGCTCTTAGGTAGCCTGGGGTTCCTTGCTCACACTATGAGCATGGTTCTCTTATATATAGAATGTATTCCCTAGGGTTGGAAGGAAGACTGGGAAAAAAGATGCAGGTATCCCTAAATATCCAGTAACTTAAACCATGATTTTCATATTGACTTCTCATACAGAATATGGAAAAACGCCTGGCTCTATGTCTGAGCAACAATAGGCATCTCCACCCCTCCCTCCCCCAACCCAAGACTTGAGCCCGTTTTTTTGTAGCAACATCAAGGAAGCTTCCCAGGCTTGACCACAGAGGAGAAAAGGTACAATATTACTATCCCATTCCTGTGGTGAACAGAACTGTGAGAAAGAGAACACTGCCCACTGGGAACACCAAGTCAATGCCAGAGGAGCAACATGTGCAAAAGCCCTGAAGCCCTCTAAGGTCGAGTGTAAACTGAAAATTGAGACATGAATGGGCTTTCTGGAGTCAGGATTCCAGTTGCCTTGGGGGTGTAGATTCCACAAAGGTCGTTCAGTTTCATTTGTTCAGTGGCTTGCTTAAGGCAGCCTACTTGACTCAAAATGCAGAGTCTGCAAGGATCCTCTTCTAGGGGCATACTTACAAGCTCTAGGCAGATACTGTTACTGTTAACTCAGAATGGCACAGTGCTAGCCAAGATCTGTTTCTTAAAGGACTCAGTAAGGTATTAAATGTGAGATCAATATGTAAATATTGATATATTGAAATAAACAATGTATAATATGCAAATACATAAAAATAGTGTATATTTAAAAATATATAATATATATACATTACTATAGTAAAATCTCCCTTTTCTAAGTTTAAAAAGATGTGTATCATTTCTCCAATAATTTGTACTCCTCAGTTTTTGATCAGTTGATATGACTTATAGTCAATAGTATTAGCATACCTCTACTAGTAGTATTGTCTACTAAAATGTATTGAGTCAGTAATGTTTACCCTGTTCTTAAGAAAGCAATATATTGTAATTCATGATTTTAAAATTTTTCTTTTTCTAAATATATTACTTTATTAAATTTACTTTCAACGTGTGCCTGTGTGAGTATATGATACATATGAGCAGGTGCCTACAGAAGTCAGAACAAAGTGTTGGCTCATCTGAAGCTAGACTTACAAGTTACTGCGAGCTAAATCACGTAGGTGCTAGGCTCTAACCTGTGGTTCTCTGGAAGAAGAGCAAGCACTCTTAGCCACCAAACCACATCTCTCACCTCTGGGTTTGCAGATGTTTCTAAACTTGGAATTATAGTATAAGCTTTTTTATATACTGGAAGAGGAATGCAGCCAAAGCTCAAGGTGATTTACTGGCACAATAAACACTACAGTCAGGAGTATAATGGGGATTTTAAAAAGCAGGCATTTGTCCTTCATTTATGTACACTGAATGCTGACCAATGAATTTGAACTTTTACAACAAGATATATTTATGAGGTCCATATATTGTTTTAGTTGTCTCTTTGTATAATCAAATTATGACAGACAAGGTTGCCTAAAGCAGTTTGAGTTCATATGTCAGCTTCTAATTGTTAGGATGCCAGGAATGGTACAGCCCTCTTCTTCACTACGGATTGACACAAGCCAAAAGGAAAGGACTGGGTTAGATTGCCCCCTGAGAAACCAATTTGGGAAAATCCAACCACAAAATCATTTATGTTATTGGCAGAATTCACTCTTTCGTGGCTGAGGACACTGCCATCTTTCTGTCTGTTACCTAGAAGTTACCGTCATAACTCAAAGGCCATCTGCAAGACGTTGGAACCAAAGTTAGTTACTTGTAATGGACTCACTGTACATAGTTCCTCACTTTATTAAGCCAGTAAAGAAATCACTTTAGTTTTTCCTAGCAAAGCGTGCCTTGTTTGCTGCGTGTGTGTGTGTGTGTGTGTGTGTGTGTCTGTGTGTCAGTCTATTTGTCTGACTGTCTGCCATAATAAAGGCCATGGCATTTTTAGAAACAAAATCACTGGTGTTGATCTTATATTTTGTTTACTAAGTATATTAAGTAAATCCAGTAAAATATATTTTATTTCTTCACTAGTGTTCACGTTATTTGGACAGTTTTTTGCTGCTATGCAGCGACATAGGCTGGTGTACTTTATGCTACATTTTCAATTGAAAACATACATCTCAGTGCTTGAATCCTAACACTTGGTGGCAGTAGTAGTTCACCCAAACTCAGTCAGCATTAGTCTTTATTCAGAATAAACAGACTCACAAAGGCCTCATTTTAAAAAGTTGTGCCTTTTAAATGACAATAGAATGATGATTTCTCTTTCCCCCTTTCTCCCTCTAGTTCCCTCCATGTACCCACCTTTCAACCCCTGCGTGACACCCCACTCTCAAATCAATGACCCTTTCCTTTGATTCTGATCATTACACACACACACACACACACACACACACACACACACACACACACACACAAACACAGGTAAGCACATATATAAATACAACATACTGAATCCACTTTGGGTTTTAGTGTGTGTAGTTTCAGGGCTGAAACCATACACTGTATTGGGTACTCAATAAGGGGGCTCATCGCCGGGACAGGCTGATTCTCCCTCTCCCAGCAGTCATTGGTTGACTGTAGCTCTCTAAGGGTGGGATCCCCCATATAATTCCTCCCTTTCATGTTAGCACATCTGCTACTACATTGTTCTGGGCTTCTTTACATAGCCATTTCACAGCAGACTCCCTGGTAAACTGGCTCATATGATCTCTATAAACCCTCTTCTATGATGTTCCCAGAGTCCTGTATGCAGGAGTTATGATATAGATGTAGCCACTGAGATTGAGCTCTCCAGTATCTGTTCATCTTTGCATAGTGTGCAGTTGTGGTGTTCTCTGATGATCTCTATTTGCCATAAAGAAGTTTCTTTGATAAAGGATGGTAGCTACACTTATCTGTGGATATAAGGGTAAGAGTTGGAAGGTAGTAAGGAGTTATGCTGGACTAGCAGAATGGTGACAGTAGCTTCTCTTCTAGAGTCTCTGTATAAATTAAAATTACCATTGCTATGATGAAACACCATGACCAAAGGCAAGTTGGGGATAAAAGGTTTAACTTGGCTTAAACGTCCACACTTTAGTCTGTCAGTGAAGGAAGTTAGGACAGGATCTCAAACAGGACAGGAACTTGAAGGCAGGAGCTGATGCAGAGGCCATGGAGGAGTGCTGCTTACAGACTTGCTCTCATGGTTTGCTCAGTTTGGGCTTTCATAAAGAGCCCAGGACTACCAGCCCAAGGATGGCATCACCCACAATGGCCTGGGCCCTCCTGTATCAATCACTAGTGAAGAAAATGCCTTACAGGTTGTTTACAGCCCAATCTTATGGAGGTATTTTCTTCATTAAGGTTCCCTTCTCTCAGGTGACTCTAGCTTGTGTCAAGCTGACATAGAACTAGCAAGGACAACTGACCCCTTTGTCAACCTGACACAGCAACACAATCCTGTTAAGCCACAACCTTTCCTTTCTTGTTCATTTTCAAGATCACATATTAAGATCAACATTAAATTATAAACATTCCAAATTTTAAATGTCCTGTGGTCATTAAAAGTTCAAATACTTAAAAGTTCATTCTCTTTAAAATATCCCATCTCTTTTAAAATCCAACGTCTTTTCAAACCAATTATCGCCTTAAAAATAAAAAAAAAATTATTGAAATATTTTGTTACTTCAAGAGCGAAGAAGCAGGGCACAGTCACAATCTGAACACAGCCAAACCAACCTCCCTTTTAAGGCTCAGGAATGACTGAAGAAGAGAGGGCAGGAAAAATGTGAGAGCCTGAAGGAGTGAATGGCTACAAGGAAACATTATCTTCTGCACAGAGCAGGGTAGTTCCACATATGAACTCACAGTGTTTTCAACAGCTTGTTCAAAACCAAGGCAAACCCATGTCAGACAAAATCCCAGAATGAGGAGGAGTCACGCAAACAATACACCCCCAGCCATAGAGCTGTTGGCAGTTATCAGCTGTGGGGAGAAAGACAGGCAGACTGCAATCTTGAAGAGTGTAACCCTTGATAAGCTGACCACTGTCTAGTGGCAGACCACACATCCGAGAATATTTGAGCAGCAAATATTGGTCTTGGAGGATTAAAAAAAATGACAAATAAACCCACAAAGATGTGTGAATAAGAAGGTTTAGTGGTGAATTGGGGATGATTTTCAGGGAAGGAGGGAGGGTGGGCAAAAACGGTCAAAAATAGATATTAATCTCTCAAAGATCTAATAAAAATACATTTTATTTGTTTGGATACAGGTGATTATGAATGGGGATGGAAAATGGAGATGAGGTGGCTTTAACTGGGAAGGGGAGGGAGAACAAAACAGAAAGAGAAGGAGGAAAAAGGGGTATATAACACTAAGGCTGTGCTCATATGGAAATGGCCCCAGGGACTATTTTGAAATTATATAAGCAAGATTCTGAATACTTAGTATCTTTTGCACTTAAAAATTAATGTTCATGTGTACCACAGACATGTAACAGTACTGTGCATATATATATATATATATATATATATATATATATATACACATATATATGGGATATGAAACATATTGAAGATGTAAATATATGGTTAAAAACTGAAATAATGGAAAAGATTTGCCTTCAGGAGCAAGACCCCAAGCTCCAGTCACTGATCTTATATAACTCTATAAAAATTTCTCCCAGAAAAAAATAAAAATAATTCCTCCTTTTATAGAAATATATATCTGCAAATGTGATATATATTTACATTATGATTAATTTTCAAAGATTTTAAAAATAATCCACTCTCCTTATAAGGTTATTTTCTGCTCTTACTTAGTGTTGTTACCACAGCATCTTCAATATGTTTCATATCCCATATATTATTTTCAAAGCTAGAGAAATACAGGTAGCTACTCAGGCAATCAAGGGTGTAGAATGATGGCTCTTAAAGATGACAGATGTCATTAGGAAACTGCACACCATGATTATAAGAAATACTTTCTCACAAGACCATATATTTTTCAAACACATTTAATTTCCTTTGCTTTCTTACATGAATTAGGTGGGAACCACACACCAGTGAAAATAAAGACTAGAAAATTCAATTAAAATGTGTGCATCTTATCAACATATCTAAAGTATTCATTTCAAATGTTTTCTTTCCTACATATTTAGTTTGATATAAACCCTAAAATTTTCAAATTGTACGTAGTTTGTAAGAGTAGCTGAATTTTTTTTGTCATTTCATTTACTCTCAACATACTTTATAAGCTTATACCTAACTCATGTTTAGTTAAATCATTAAATCCTCATTTTATCTTAACACCCTTAGCTTATTGCTTTATATAATCATGCCACATTCTTCAATGCATCTGAAATACACTGAGTTTGTTTCTGAAGAGAGCTATGAGTCACTTGGCTACAAAAAGCATCACAGTCGTGACGTTTGCCTAACGTTCTAACATTAGACAAAACTTCCAATGGGCAAACGAGGTAGACACATGTACGCTTGAGGAGTTTTGCTGAGGTTGATAGGGTTTCCATCCAGTCGAATATCCTCCAACGCCTTACGGACATAGGTTAAATTTTTAACATTACAGAACGTGTCCTCATGCATTTCCAGAATGTTGTTATTCTAAAAAAGACAAAAAGTAAAAAAGACAAGACTTAACACACCTAAGGTTTTGAATAAAACTGTTGTCTATTTTGAGTCACCTCTTCTAATTCTTGTATGTATTCTGTCAGTCAAGACTATTCAGTATTTGATTATTATACACCAAGAATCGTTTGTGCCGTAGGGATAAATTAATTAACAAGATAGATAGGTCTTTACCAGTATGGAGCACATGGAGAATATAAGAAGGTGAGGAAGATTACTGGAGGAAAGAATTGATTCTAAAAATGATGAAAACTTTGAAGACAATGTGGTAGCAAGAAGACATGGACCTGGAGAGAGCCAAGGGAAGAATATCCAGGGAAGAGAAAAAGCAAGCACAAAGTCCCAATCATCTGCATGGAGCTGCCTCTGTACAATTAACATTCAATTCGACATGGCTGAAGGGAAGTGAGAGAGTAAGGAAGCAGATGTTGGAGAAATACACTTTTCCTCTTAGCCTCCAAGTAGATGTTGGGGAAACACACTTTTCCTCTTTGCCCCCAAGTCCTGGACAGCTACTGACATACTTTCTGTTTTCATGGATTTCTCTGTTCTGAGCATTTTACTATGTACAATTATGAAGTGTTATCCTCTGAAAGAAATGCATATTTCCAAAAATATTGAACATTGGGAGAAAGAGGAGGTGGCCATTTCAAATTAGCTTAAGAGGCAGTGAATGTAAGTTCACTTAGTGTCATATCTTAAAAATTGATGTAGATTATAGTATATGGTGGTGTTTCTTATTTTCTACCAACTGAGAGTATTGCATTAAATGTATATATTCTCATCTATCCACTTATCTGTTAATGAAAAAGTGAATTCTTACCCAATACAACCATACCTTCTGGCCTTCATGAAAACAGTTTTCATGAATATTTGTATGCAAGTTTTATGTGGAGATGTATGTTTCCTTTCTCTTTAGCGCTTAAACAGATACCAAATCTTCGAGTTGTAACTATATTTTTTTGTATTTGGAGGAAATCTTGACATATTTTCCAAGTTGCTACAATGTTTTACACTTGAATGGCAGAATACACGTTTCCTTAAAATCTGACAAATAGTTGTAGGTATGAGTATTAGCTCATTGTAGATTTGTTTATTGCCAGTGTGTACAGATACAGTTGATCTTATAATATCATGGAATATTATATTATGGATTATGAGTCTTATAATAATATGGAATAATACAGCATTGTGTTGACCGTATAGTCTGTTACACTATGAGCCCCTATGCTATGCAAAGGGCATAGTAAGTTCATTATAAATTGCTACATGCAAAACTTGTAAATGAATCTGAGAAGTGTGTGTATCTTGAAAAACCAGTTTTCTGTTCTGTGGTATTAGGGTATTAGGACTTTATCTAGACCTTCTTACCTGTTCATTTGTGTTGCGGTTGTGATTGCACAATGTTTATCATTGTTTTGTTAAATGTATTCTATGTATTTAAGATGTGTGACATTTTTAAAGAGAATAATTTTGTTTGTGGTGATAGTGCTGTGGGACGGTCTGTATGTCAAATGCTCTGATTGGTCAATAAATAAAACACTGATTGGCTAGTAGTCACGCAGGAGGAAGTATAGGCGGGACAATGAGGAGAATAATTCTGGGAAGTGGAAGGCTGAGTCAGAGACACTGCCAGCCTCCACCATGACAAGCAGCATGTGAAGATGCCGGTAAGCCACGAGCCACGTGGCAAGGTATAGATTTATGGAAATGGATTAATTTAAGCTATAAGAACAGTTAGCAAGAAGCCTGCCATGGCCATACAGTTTGTAAGCAATATAAGTCTCTGTGTTTACTTGGTTGGGTCTGAGTGGCTGTGGGACTGGCAGGTGACAAAGATTTGTCCTGACCTTGGGCCAGGCAGGAAAACTCTAGCTACAGTGATAGTGTGCACTTAAAATTTGTACACTGAGGAGGCAAAAGCAAGAGGTTCTCTGGTAAGTTCAAGGTCAGTCTGTAGTTTTATTCTGTTACTATAGCATATTTATATCATTTAACTGATAATGGTTAAACTATTCTTTTATTCTTGAAATAAATGCTACCTGCTAATGTATGTCATTACTTTTACATGTTAGATTATGTTCATAACATGCATTGATTTGCAGTTTTCTCTTCTGTTGATAGCTTTGCCTAAGTCTAATTTTTTATTAGGATAAAATTAATGTTTCAAAGATGAGTCAGGATGTATTCTTCTTTTCTATTATTTAGGGTAGTTTATAAAAGATTATGATATATTAAGGAAATGAGTATGTGCAGAAAATTTCAGGAAACCATTATCCAGATCTCAGATATTTACAGAAGTACAACGAAAGTATGGAAATGTAAACATTACTAGGAATAAGAAAAATGCAGAAGTAAATGTTAACACAATATACAGAGAAAATCATTGGAACCAAAGACTACCTCTTGCAAAGTAAAGTCCCTTTTTATAACAGGTTGTATTTCAGAAAATAATGGATATTTTTTTCCTATTTGTTTATTCCACCAAAAATTAGAAAATACTAGAGAAAGCTGAATATAGCTACATAGCAAATTACTTGCATGAGCGTATGAAGCAAATTATCTCCCATTGTTTCAACAACTAAAAATGTTTCACTGAGCACATTGTGTTCATATGGATGACAGTGAAATATATTTAGAAACTATTAGATCACAGCATTTTTGAAAATGTGTTTTCACTTATTCCTCTAAAAATAAAATGTTGCTTAATGGGATCCAAAACATTGCAAACTTTCAAATGTGTGTGTTGGTTTTAAAAAAGAGAAGATAAAGAAAAAAAGCTGCAGTTTCTTTAACTGAAGAATTGGAGAATTGTCCTTTTTCAGGACATGTGGATGCCTTTGGACTGTACTTAATTCCATATAAAATTTGATATATACAAGAAAATAAAATTGACAGGTTTTTCTGAAAACTAGATATCAAGCTAGATTTTTGTCTTCCCTTTGTGATCCTTATTCATTTTTTCCTTCCAGGTGAAGCTTTTGATTCAAAGACAAATCTCTTATCTAAGTTTTATTTCTAAAATAATAAAGATAATGACTGAGGTTACCAGCCATTTAGCAGAATAGATAGCACCATGAAGGTGCAAACACTTTATTAGCTGATGTAATAAATGTGTGGAGAGACAGGAGCAGAAAAAAGCAATGCACACGTCAATGTGTCATGGTGGATAAGTGTGTTAGTCCTGGCTCCTTCTATTTGCGTTTATTCTCACTGGAGTTTTCGGGCTTATCTTATTATGAGAAACCTACCTGAAGGTGAAGAGCCTGTAGACTTTCTGGAAGTGGCAGAGGAATGTGGTCCAAGCTGTTATCCGTGATATAGAGATGATGGAGATCATACATGTCCTGTAAACACCCATATGGAAGGCTTACTAAGTTTCTTCTCCATGCAGTCATTTGTAAATTAGCATGTCCCTGTGGGGACCCTGTTCTCTAAATCACTAAACAATACAATTCAATTTTGGAAAATTTGACTACAAACATATTTCTTTATGAAAATGAAAATGATTTTCAGTCTCTTAGAAAACACGTATGTTCAATATACTTTCTCAGTTTACACAAGGCAGCTCTTTTCCATGGAATACTTTTTGAAATTAGATCCTTAAGATTTTTTTCATACATAGCAAGAGCTTCCTTTATTTTATAGGTTTGGAGAAATAAAAAATTTCTTTTTATCCAAAGACTGGTTGCTTAGTAAGGAAAATAAGAAAAATGGTTGCAAAGCAAGACAGAAAACATTTAGACAATAACTGGTCTATGCTAAGCAGACAGCACAGTAAAACAAGGACTCATCCCCACCCATGCCCTCTAATTTCAACCCTTGCCAGTCCACCATGTGATTCCCTAATCTCCTTAGCTACCCTTGGCAGGATAATTAACAGAGAAACTTAAGAACAAGTTCACACCAACCAACACCATCTCCCAGAGTATATTATGTTTGCCTTAAAAAAACAAGTAAAAACTCATCATTCAGCCTATATCTAGAGGAGAATTTTGAATGGGATGGGGAGTGTGTAAGACAGCCAGTTGATATTGTTCTTGGATTTCAGCTTTGTTCTAAGCAGGACCTCCAGATTCAAACTTCTTCTCTTCACTTACAAAACAAGTTCCCAAAGGATAACTGAATCTAGACTCTTTTTTGGTTTCTCGAGGCAGGGTTTCTCTGTGTAGCTTTGGAGCCTGTCCTGGAACTCACTCTGTAGTCCAGGCTGGCCTCAAACTCACAGAAATCTGCCTGCCTCTGCCTCGAGAGTGCTGGGATTAAAGTCGTGCGCCACCACAGCCCAGCACAATCTAGACTCTTTATGGCCTTATGACTTTAGAGCACTCCTGCTCCCTGCCCATCACCTAACAACATTTTATCTGCCTCTAGGTGGAGTTCTAAGAAGACCTCAATTTTCTGGCGTGAGCCTCCTCCAGGAGCTTTTAAAAGCAGACATGTGTCCAATTACCACTCACTTCTAATTTGAGCCCCACTTTCCACTCTTGGTGTTTGACCACTCTTAGAATAAACCAGAATCTATCCTATTTTCAAAGTTTCTGTAAGTAATGCAGGGAAGTTTATTTTAGAAGTTACTGGTACTATTCTGTGAAATCCTTTTGGAGGCATGAAATGGCTAGTCCATGACAGATGAGGAAGGGGAGGATGAGGTCTACCGTGTGACACCTAAAACTTACTTTAAATGCTTCTTGCTTAATCCCTTTCCTTCCGAGTCTATTGTTGCTGATATCAATAAATGTCAGAGTGGTTGGCAATTCTGGAAGCTGCTTTATTTTATTGTCACGTAGGACAAGCTCCTGGAGACGAGGCAGTTTTCGGAATGCGTCTTCGTCAATCTCCGATATTAAATTTGATGTCAGATCAATCCTTTTTAAATCACCTAGAGGAAAAAAAAGTGATGTCAGTAGCTAAACATTCTTCAGTGTGGTTTACTCGACTAAAACACGAACCACAAATCACAAATTTGCAGTAGATCTGTAATAAAATATCCATACTTAGGCTTGCAAAGTCATTTTTGTTGATCTTTTTAATTCTGTTAAAGCGCGAATAGAAATATGTAGTCTTCTTAGGGAGTGGAGGAATAGCATCAAGTTCATGGTCATCACAGTATACAGTGGTACTTATACAAGTGCACAGAAGGCAGGTTGGAAAGTCTGAAATGTATAGGTAAATAATTATATGTCAGTAAAAGAATTCTAAGGACAATGTAGTTCTGATTATTTAGTAGTAACGATTAAAATATCACTCAAAACTTCCTGATGTATTTCACATTTTCTCAAAGCATTTTTGGCAAATGATACATTAAAGTCAAATCCATAAGTTAAAGCATCTACAACATCGCTTGTAAATCCTATTTTAATGGATATATTATGGCTATTACTTTTATACCTAGAAGGAATTTTGTTTTCAAAACATAAACATTGGGTTTATATTTTTTATAAAGTTAAATCACCATGTATTCATGACATATATGACTCAATATCTAAACATTTCACTAAAATGTGTTTCAAGAGAAGATCACACAAACTGATATTTATTCATTCAATACATATGTATTTCATATACATGATATGATGGTGATTACTGAAACACTGGTGAAAAAAGACAGACAGCCCTGCTTTTTGACATATTATGTAAGATAAACGCTAACCACAGAAATCAATATCTCGAAGTCTGATATGAACATAAATACAGAGTCATTTGGCTTAGTGGGAGAATCATGAACGGGAATCTCTGAGGCAGCAAATGTCAACCTGCTATATACATAAAAAGGAGTTGAAACGTAGGTGAGAAAAACAAAGAAAAATATGACAGGAAAAGAAAGGCACATTTGCCAAAGACCTTTCTCTTTTTTCTTTCTTTCTTTCTTTTTTTTTTTTTTTTTTTTTTTTTTTTTTGGTTTTTCGAGACAGGGTTTCTCTGTGTAGCTTTGCGCCTTTCCTGGAACTCACTTTGGAGACCAGGCTGGCCTTGAACTCACAGAGATCCGCCTGCCTCTGCCTCCTGAGTGCTGGGATTAAAGGCGTGTGCCACCACCGCCCGGCCAAAGACCTTTCTCTAAGACTCAACAACAGTCCTTGGGGCTAAACTCAGAGGGGGCCAACCATACTCCAGGTGAGAGCCCTTTTGCATTGTGCTACAGGAGGTCTTCCCTCTCTTATAGATGGACAGAGTAACTGTTAACAGCTCACTCTGCCTGGGAGGGTGATCAGACTGAAAGAGGGCCAAGGGGGATGAGGGGATATGAGCTGCAGATTAGAGATGTGGTGTACATGATACATTGTGGTTGCTTGGCTCTGGTAATGATGACAGCAGAGACGGAGGGGGTTGAGAGTGGGGGAGGGAGGGAAAGAGAGTCTTTATTTCACGACCTGCTTACTATTTACCTGGAGAATGATAAGCTTCAAAGGAGACAAAAATGATCAGAAAGAAAGTGTGAAAATGGGGCATAGGGCCATATTGGTGGACACCAAATGGAGGAAGAGTTTGAAAGGAAAGGATATTTAATTAGCTTAGTTTGTTAGGTAAATAAGCCATGAAAATGTTCTTGAACTTGGTATTGCAGGGATATTCAGCCTTTGTAGAGTCTGTATAATGATGGCAAAGGAGGCCAAATTATAAACCATTACAGGTAAAACTGGAGGGAAGAAAAACAAGACAATGTTCTAGAGGTGTTTACTGAAAAGAATGATGGACAAAATGGTAATGCTTAAGATGTATTTGTGCTTTGGTAAAGCAATGTGTTCTAGCTTCATTTCTGATACTGTGATAAAATAAATTGACTCCCCCCTGCAAATGAATTAATGTACCACGGGTTTATGTCAGTTTACAGTTCTAGGTTACACTCCATCACTACAGGGAGGTTACAGCAGCAGGTGCTTGGAGCAGCTTGTCACATCACATCCACAGCCAAGAGCAGAAAGAAATAAAAACATGCATGCTTGGTACTCAAGTAGCCTTTTCTACTCCTGTAAGACAAGCCAGGGTCCTGAACTGGGCAATGGCGTCAGCCACTCTAATGCTGGATCTTCTATCTTTATTTAGGGTAATCAAGACAATCTCCACAGATACATCCAAGGGCCAGTCTGATATAGACAATCCCGAGTTGAGATTGCCTTGGCAGGTGATTCCAATTTGTTTCAAGTTGACAATTAAAATCAACCATCACAGTGGGTAATCACAGCGAGAGGGATTGTAAGTATGAACTCCATAGCGGAAGTAGTAGGAATTGGACCTTGTTGCACAGAAAAAAAAAAAAAAAAGGATCAATACCCCCCAAGTGGGAAGACATACAGTCTCTCAGTTATGCTAGGAATAAATGGATGGAGGGGTGATTGTTAATATAGGCGGAGGGTGGATCTGCTATGGCTGAAGAGTGCATTTTCTCTGTGAAGTAAGACATTGTCTGATGAGCTGAGGGGTAAAAGGTGGACATGGATGAGAGCAGTGAGGGATGAGGTGAATGGAGGAGAGGAAGTAGCTTGGGGACAGGTGAAAGACTATGAGATGACAGAAGCATCTTATACTCTAGACTAAGAGAGGGAAGGGGAGAAAATTTAAAAACTATAACTTAGCGTTGTTCAGGCACCAATTAGTCTCAGTTTGCCTGGAACGTTCTTAGAACGTTCTTACTCATACTCAGACTAAGAGGAATGTTTGTTCACTTTAGTTAAGGGGGTCTTTTTTTTGTCATTTCTGATCAAGAACTGATAATGTATCCATTAATATCTTATTGTTTTCTTTAAATAGGTGTATTACACACAGTCAGAACTTCAGAATGAAAACCATTTAGCCGAGAAAAGTAAAGAGAATTCTTTAAAGAGGATCTGCAAACTATTTAATCTTTGTGATGTCCTCTAGTCACTAAAATTTCATTATTTCCACTAATAAGTCTTAAATTAGGGTGTTTGATTTTTACAGTGTTGTCTTATATTTTAGTATTAATTGCACAGAATAATTTATACATATTCACATGGATTGTGATTTTTTTCACTGTTCAGTGATTGTGACCATTTGGATTGGATTAATTTGATTAAAAAAAAGTTTTGAATTTTAAAATTTTCCAAGCTGTTAAATATTCATACATGTATGCTTCTTTTCTGGAAATTAAAATGTAACTTAAGTTTTAACTTCATTATATATCCTCAGTTTACTCAGTTATAAAAGTAAGAAAAATATCAATTTGTTGATACTCTCTCAAAAATTACTGAAACCAAATTTGACTATAGCTTTTAAAAGGATTGTGCCCAAGCTATGCTAACAGGGCTAGGCTTGGGAATATGGGGATGGCACGGGTAAGAGAGGTCCTGGGCCTATGTACAAGCCTGGTATTGTAAACCTAGCCAACTATTCATGACGTGGGAGGTCATAAACTCTAGAGGAAAACGTACTAAAACTGTTTTCCTAAACCAATATAATTTCTAACTTTCTTAATACTTATGCTTATGTCCACAGATAAGAGTACAGTTGGGTAGCTTGATCTGCTTAAGAGACCCCCTGCCAGTAGGATCATGATACATCTCTGGTGCATGGGCTGGCTTTTTGGAGCCCACTACCTATGGTGGGACACCTTGCAGAGCCTTGAGGGGCTTGGACCTGCCTCTACTGAATGTACCAGACTCTGCTGACTCCCCATGGGAGGCCTTACCTTCTTGTAGGAGGGAATGGGTGTTGGGTTGTGGGGGGGAGGCTGGAGGGGTGGGAGGAGGGAAGAGAGAGATCTGTGACTGGTATGTAAAATGAATAAAACAGTTCTTAATAAAAAAAAAAGAGCAATTTTCTGTCATCAAAGTTTCTCTTTACAATAGATGGAGACACTTACCGAGATCCATAACTGGTCAACATTCATAGACTGTGAGGTACCCAGCTACAACTGATGCATCTACAATGCAACTCCTACAGCTAAGTCTTAGGGGAAATTATGCAAGATGGTGTAGAAAGATTGTAAGACCCAGATGATCGGGATGCCTGCTATTAGAGAGGGTCTTTTAGAGCAGGCAGGGGAGACATAGCTATGAAATATCAAAAACATGGCTGTCCACACAAAGCCCTGCATAATAACAACACTAGAAGACTTGCCAACATGGATGTGGGAAATTTCACAAGATCTCGCCCCTAGAATAAGAACTAAATGTAGTCCGTGGCTACTGAGAGAGGGGAAAACAATCTTACTCGGGGACAAGCTCCCAGGCAGGTTATCCAGTCGTATGTGGTCAGCCCCAACTCACTTGGGTATAGGAGCAACACTAAATGGACTCAGGACACTATATATAAAGGAACTCATATAGTGGTGTGTGTGTGTGTGTGTGTGTGTGTGTGTGTGTGTGTGTGTGTGTGTGCATGCTTATGTTAGCCAATAATAATAAAAGAAAAAGGCTGCCACCAAATTGAGAGGGATTTGGAAAAAATGAAAGAGAGAAGAGAGTAAGTTGTGAAAATGATGTAAATGTAGTAATCATGTATGTAATTCTTTAAAAAAAAAATAAATTAGAGATTGTGTAGTATGTGTCTGTATTGTTCCTGGACCAACTGAAAGCATGAATTTGAGAAAAAGCAAGGAGGCTTGGGTAGATTTGTAGGGACGAAACAGAAGGGGGAAATGGTACAATTGTAATCTAAAAATATCTTTTAAAAGCCCAAGGCTCAACTGTTACCCCATGTGGCCAGCTTTTGAAAGAATGAAATTCCCAAACTGTTCTAACTGCTCTAGACACATTTAGTTTTCCTATGTGGGTGCTTTCTTTGTGGAATTTACAGCACTTCCTTATATGTGTATCTTCCTGGCTCTGTTTGTGACATTCTATTACATAGAAATTTAACTATGTGGAAAGAATGTGATATATTCCTTAAAGAAAATGGCTTCAGATTTTGTGTCCATGTCTGCATTCCATGACCACTAGTTCACTTTGATGATTTTGCACAAATTTATAGCATGCTAGCATTTTAGTTTTATTGTTTATAAAGGAGGTGATCATTCCTATTCCAGAGGTTTGTGATTTTGCCAGGAGTTGACATAAATCACTGTAAATGATGGGATAGGAAGGAGGTGACTTTACTATAGAACTCAGTTTTAATAATTGAAAATTTAAACAGGGAGTTGAATGGTCAGGGCATAAGGAAATGTAGAAGGGAAACTGATATATAAAGAAGTAGCTACATAGGATATGTAAGTTGTAGAGATCTACTTTCTCAGACTGAGAGGTGGGGAGACCCAACGTTTTCCTAAAAGTACAGTCTGGAATCCCAACAAGTTGACTTGCAGCCTGAAGTCACTACCCTTTCTAATTATGTCTTTCTTAGTGACAAGATAAAAAGAGTATTACTAACGGAATAGTAAAAGGTAAAGGAAGGATACAGTGTGCTGTTGCTAAGGTCCACAGACAGCAGATGCCCAATTAGCACATACTATCCTTATTCTAATCAACATCATTATGACTTTGAACTTTGCTGCCTTGATCTCAGAGGAAGAGTTTTCATGAGTTCATTGAATGCTGTGTTCTGGAAATGCATGCCACGAAAAGATTTCAAGTAATATAAGCCAGGCAAATATTTCATCCTGAGTCTGGTTATTTGATCATTTCTAACAGGCCAAAGATACATTATAAAAGTTATTGTATATCTGACAACAAAATACATTATAACCCCATGCTTCAAAGTGTATTGCAACATTCTAGAATTTTTGTCTTTGAATTATTCACTTTTCTTTTGGAGTAGAGTTGAAAATTGGCAAGTCATTTTAATTTTAGTTTTCTTTCTTCTTTGAAGGTTTCACATATTTATACCACATATCTTGGTCATATGCACCTTCACTCTCTCCAAATCCCCTCAGTGTCCTCCATCTCATCTCCCTCCTAACTTCATATATTCTTATTTATTATTTTGACCCACTGAGTTCAGTTAATGCTGCTCACGTGCACATGATTGTTGAGTTTATTCATTACAGCATCGGGAACCCAATTACTCCCTCACTAGGACAGGTAGAGTCTTTGTAGAGCTTCTCTCACCCATACTGGAACTTTTAACTGTCTTGATCTTGTGTAGGTAACTACTGCTGTGAGTTTTTGTGTGCAACAGCTATATCATGTCCACAGGGCAGCATTTTGTAGCACCCCAACCCCCATCCTTCAGAACCTATGTTTTCGAGCCGCCTCTTGCAAGATATTTCCTGAGCCCTTGGTTGTAGTGGGCATTCCTGTAGCTGTTCCACCTGTGGCTAAGCACTCACAGTTGCTTATATTAAGGACTTTGAACAAGAATGGGTCTGTATTTTTCACTACCCACTGTAATAAGAAGCTTCTTTAGGCATGGGCAAGACAGACTTCTTGTGCAGTGGGGTAAAGCTTGACATTTTTGAGAGATGGCAAAGTGTATTCAGTTATAATTCATTCCAACTTATCTGACCTTCATTGGTGTGTGGACCCAGAAGCCCTGGGAATTCTGGCTCCTGTGGGGAAGAGCCATCTGTCAGCCGGGGAGTGGATTCTTCATCCTTGTCCTCGTCCTGAGTGTCCCCTAGCTGCGGGCCTGGGGTGAGGAGTTCTCTGTTTCCAGAAAGCCTCTCTGTCACCTTTTCACCCTGGAAACAAGCAGAATTTCACAGCAACCTCAATCACCCTCTATGTCCATGGTACAAATTTAAAACGTGCCCATTTGTGCCACAAGATGTCACTCGTGTTCTTATGTTCAACACAGTGTGCCTCGCCCACCAGCTTGAGGCAGCAAGCCTCTCAGAATTGCTGTTACTGT
Source organism: Peromyscus eremicus (assembly GCF_949786415.1). NCBI lineage: Eukaryota > Metazoa > Chordata > Mammalia > Rodentia > Cricetidae > Peromyscus > Peromyscus eremicus. The sequence goes on from NC_081434.1 coordinate 29,768,179, forward strand.
TTTCAATTAAGGTTGTTTCTCAAATCTTGGGAACTGGTTTGAATGGCATTTTTTTTCTATTTTCTTTTAGCTTCATTTATTTCTTCATTTGATAGGTTTAAAAGTATCTCACTTACTGTTTTCTAATGATACATAGCTTTGTGAGAACACATTGTTGTTAAGAACGTTTCACTTTAATTTAGAAGTGTGCAAAACAAAATTCAAAACTCCCTTTTACTCTTGAGCCCAGTTCACTCTCTTCCCTTGAATAGCTGTTGGAATACTGAGTAGCATTTTCTTCCTTAAGGTTTTGAATTTCTGAAATTAAAATTTTCTCCTCCTTGCAATTATTGGGCATTACTCTTAATGGTCTTTTAGTGAAAATTATCCTTCCTACTGAGGCAAAAATCTACAGTGAAATGAAAAGTATATGATTTAATTATGGGATATCATTTCTTACATATATTTCCACATGGATACAGCAACAATATCTGATAATGTTAAAATTGACATTTTGAGAGATTTGGCAATGGGGGCATTTACAAATAGTAAAAAAAAAAATTTTTTTCAAAACACTTTTTTTTTTCAGATTTCACTATCTTTTCACCTTACATCTTTTTTGTTACAAGTTGTTGCTTCTAAAAATATTTTGAGGCACCCTCATTTCCAGTACCTTTCATTTACACTAGTGTTTATTCCTTTCTGTTTCTTGGTAAGTGTGTTCTTCTCGATGACCTTGTAAGCTCCAGATGGGAATTTGCTTAAGACATTTAGAGCAGCAACGTCCTGGTTCTGTTGTCTGTTATTATCTTGATGTCCCCAGAAATCTTACATTCTTGATTGATCACATCGCTACACACCCATCTGCCTTTATTTTTGCTCATTAAAAAGGCAAAATCCCACAAATTACTTCTAAGTTATTTATTACCAGAATGGTGTAACAACTACTTACATTTTTAAAACAGGAATATAATTAGGCTGGTTATTTATTGCTTGTTTTATACAACCATGTGAATTTTTAAAAGATACACGTATTTTTCATGCCACTTTTGATAGATCTGTATACATTTCATTACTAATTAAAGTGATATTTTTTTAAAGGAACAATTTCATAGGCTCTCTATTTGAGCCTCTTTCTACCTTAGATTTCTGCTCATTGATAAATTAATTTCTTACCCAGGCCTCTTAAGTAGTAAACACTGAATTAAGCCTTTATCTTTGTATTCTAGGATTCAGCATAATAAGCAACCCATAAGATTTATGGATATCATTTTTCAAAAAATTCTTGTCCAAGATGGTTTTAATTCATATCTGCAAATAACCTTAAGGATTTTCTGCAAAGAATCAGAGAATGTGGCAATGCATATTTTCAAGAATTTAAAACATGAAATCTAAAAGCAAATTGCTTGATCATGCAGGAGCCATCCAGAAAGATTCAGTAAAGCCTGGCCAGAAATCTTCAGCTGAGAAGCTGGGGTGCATCTACAGAGAGACACACGGTTTTCATCAGTGTGGCCCTAGTGAGGCAGCTGCAGAAGAATAACTTTCCAGAGACTAAAAGTAGGCTCCAGGAAGGGCGGAAATGGAGACAGATGTTTCACAGAATGGAGGAGCTGCCTAAAGGGAGGAAAACATTCCAGTCGCATAGCCTTGAATCTTTAACTTTGTAGGAAAATGTTTGCACATCCCCTGGCCCACTTTTTTTTTTCCAGATAATTGTTTTTCCACTGATTTGATGTGAAGCTATAAGGTCTCGTTTGTCATCCGATATAATGAGGCCAAACAGCTTTTGGTGTTCATCAGAAATTGTTTTGTTCATGCTTGCTTGAAAATAAAAAGAACAACCTTTAAACCAAGGAAAGGGAATGCATTTTCATTTCAGCAAAATTGCAGAAACTATAACCCCATTATACTGTGCCTGGAGAGTCTTCTGCCTGGTAGACACATTTATTCTGACTATTAAATAAAAGTTGTTTGGGCTGCCGTCTTTTCCCCTCTTTTAACAGTCTTCAAACTGCAATATGAAGTTAGAAGCAATTTCTTCTAAAAAAAAAAATGCGGTCAGGGAATTGTGAACACCTGTCTGTCAGAATGACAGACTTTATACTTATGCTTCGGAAACCTAATTGTGGGTATAAACACAACCCTCACCCCCAAATATCCTTCAGTTATCATTGGTATCACTCAAAGGAAAGCACAGTTGAGTCTCTTATGTAAATATTCACTGATTATTTCAGATTTTTTTCTCTATTCTCTTCTTTCTCTATCTCTTGTTTTTACTCTGCTTTGCTTCCTATGACTTGACTTTTTAATCTGGGTATTATACCTCTCTGAGCTTTATAAGCATTAAAAAAAACCTAATCACTACACTTGAAGAAATTAACATTAACCTAGTGCCAGGTAGCAAAACAAACTTTAACTTTATGTTGTTGTTTTTTGTTTTGTTTTGTTTTGTTTTGTTTTGTGTTTTTAATTTTGGCATTGTAGTAACTCGTGCATTCCTAGTACCTTGCTTACATAACCATGACCTGTAGTATTTGTCATGGTAGATTATGTTAAGGAGTATATTCTATTTCCACAACAGAGTAGATACAAGAAATGACACTGATTGGAGACAGTATCACGGGTTTGGAGAACTCAGCCGATGATGGCAAGGAGAGGTGATTTCCAAGTAAGAATTGATCACTTCAGGGCTGGTCAGTGTTTGTATCCTGCAGAGCTGGGATTCCAGGTAGTCGTCCCAGCACATAGTCCCCTCTCAGGGCACAGGATCTGACAAGATGTGATGAGAGTAAGACCAAGTGTCTGCTACTTGAAGAAAGCATCTCAATAAAAATAAATGCAATTATGTATTTTTATACCGAACAGTACTGAGATTTGTACTAAAATATTAACATTGATATGAGTAATCCTGTAAAATATTTAATATTTGCATTTCTTATCATTGGCAGTATCATTCTTATACATAGCAGTATCTCCTTATGAAGGTATGTTGTGCTATTTTAAGTGAAAATAGTATTTTCTCAAAATTATTTTGACCAAATTCATGGTTTTTTTTTTTTTTTTTTTTTTGTGAAAAACCACATCTGACTGATTCATGTCATTGTGTTATTAGTAGTAAAACTACTTGACTTATTTGGCTTAATTTCAGAGGAGTAATAAGAAAACTGAGTGTGCTGAGAAATAGAAGCTACAGTTCTCCTAGGCTGTTTTCTATGTCGGAGTCCCTTCAACACAGAGACCTTTCTTTTTAAAAATTGTTGTTTTCATTTATTCAGTTTGTTATTCTCATACAAAGCAAAGGGTTTCTGTACAGCACTTTTGCACTTTTACAGTCCTTAGTTGGGGCTGCTTTCTCACACCTGCTTCTTCTCTCTCCCTCCCTCTCTCTCTCCCTCTCTCTGTCTCTGTCTCTCTGTCTCTCCTCTCATTTTCTCTAACCCCCCACTCAACCCTTATGACCCCATTTCCATTTTCATACACTACTTGCTCTGTTACCCAGTCCACACCCCTTCCACACATCTTTTTTCTTCTCATGGGCTCCTTTATAGTATCTTGGACAATGTCCACATTTGTTTGCACATAAAAAAATACACTTATGAATTAGAAGTTCAGGGTAGCCACAAGACATCTGAAAGGAGTTTTTGAAAACGTACAGTGATGATGGTGTACCAGCAACCAGAGGCCTTGAACCAATGACTCACTGCAACAAACATTTGCAAGTAAAGCTGATTGGACAAAAGGGTATACTGTGTAGCACACTATATCTCCCAGTGACACTAAGATGAATGAAGAGATGTTGGAAAGGCAAGAAAGACAGAGGATCTAAGAGGGGTTTTGTTTGTTTGGTTTGTTGGTGATTACATGGCATTCAAATGCTTCTATAAAAAAAGGGAAAGCAACATCAGGGTGAACAGGCTGCCTTCAGTATAGACTTCTTGAGGATCACAAATTACTTGCTCCTCTTGAACATTCTGTTTGAATTAATAAAAGCCAATATTCCTTATTTTGTTGATATTTAGTGTTCTTTTAGCATCAGCACTTAATATGCACCCAGGTGTTAAATGAGGATCTCCATAAAGTAATGTATTTGTGATTGAAAAAGAAGTAAATGCAAAAGGGACTCTAAGGTCTCCGGCTGTTGCTATTTGGAGATTCTGTCTTCCTTTCTTCACATTGTAATTCACGGATATTTTTATGTAGTATTTTGTGAAATAATCAATTGCTAAATTTGAGTGAGCTAACCATAATATAAGCTTTCTTATAGTATTTAACACTTTTAACATTCAGCATTTGATGTACCACCCAAAATTACACTTTTGCATTATGATTATACTTTGAACAAATGTTTGAAAAATTTTTTAGAAAATCAACATTTTGCTTAAAATAGCATAGAATTGTCATATTTCATGGTAACATGTTAGGACTTTTCTTGGCCCTTCAGGGTGCACCTAAGGCCTTGCGAAGGGGAAATCTTAAGGTTATGCAAGTATGTTTGTTAGTGTTTACCTTAAAATGTCAGAGAGAGCTTACATAAATAAGCTAATGATGCATAAGAGAGACTCAGAAAGACAAACTGAAGTGCAGTGAACGGTATGAAGTAATACACATTAGAGTAGACATTAATGAAATTGAGACTAAAATAACAGTGGCTAGAATCAATGAGAGATTTAGGGCTTTGAAAGATAAACAAGACTGACAATTCCCTAAATACACCAATCCAAAGAAAGACAGAAAGTTATTCAATTAAAATTATTGACAACAAGCCGAGCGGTGGTGGCGCACGCCTTTAATCCCAGCACTTGGGAGGCAGAGCCAGGCGGATCTCTGTGAGTTCGAGGCCAGCCTGGGCTACCAAGTGAGTTCCAGGAAAGGTGCAAAGCTACACAGAGAAACCCTGTCTCGAAAAACCTTAAAAAAAAAAATTATTGACAACAAGGAAAATGTTACAATAGTCTCTAATGAAACCTGTGAGGTCACTAAGGGATAGCTTTAATGTTAATTTAAAAAGAACTAGAAAATCTTAAAGAAGTTGATATAGCATTAAACACACATGACATAGCAAACTTAAATCAAGAATAAATTAACAATTTAAACAGACCTATACCAACAAATAAGACAAAAGTAATAGTTAAATGTCTCTGAATAAAAAAAAATCCAAGAATTCACAAATTCACACTTGAATTATACCAAATGTTTATTTAGGAGATAATACAAATATTTTTCACAATGTTACATAAAAAGAAAGGAGAAAACACTACCAAACTCATTCAATGAAGCTAATATAACCCTGGTCCTCAAACTGAATAAAAACAGAACAAGAAAAGGAAGTGTATCAGCCATGAACAACACTGAAAGGTCACTTAGGAGTCATCACAAAACAAATGAACAATCAAACAACAACAAAAATAGGTAAAAACTAAAGATGTGGCTTCCATGTCACCCAATTATACCATCCATTTCTGGACACACGCCCTACATTCTCTCACATCCATGCTTCTTGCCACACTGTTCATGAGAGCTAACACTAGCTTGTATGCCCATCAGCAGATGAATGGATAAAGAAAATGGGGCATATATGCCCAGTATGACTTTTATTTAACTGAAAAGAAGTGAAATGATATCTATAAGAATATGGGTACTTGGAGGTTATTATATTAAGAAAACTAAGACCAACACAGAAAGCAGAACTCCACAGTTTCTCTCATATATAGAATCTTGATTTGAATCTGTACAAGCTTGTGTGTGTGTGTGTGTGTGTGTGTGTGTGTGTGTGTGTGTGTGTGTTTAGACCATAAGAATCCAAAAGGTACAGTGGGAAGAGAGGTAGAGACTTCGGAGGATGGGGGTGGGACAAGGTCATGGGCAGCAATGTGATAGAAGTACATATGACAGTGGATAAGAGGACACTGAAGAACAAAATATACTTGAAAATGCCAAAATAAAAACTATTGACTTTATATAGCAACTTAAAAGGTAACACAAAAGTTTAAAATAATAATAATGACTTACCAGGATACGATGTGATTAGTAATTCAGGACATGCTAATTTTTTTTAGTAGTTTTTCAGTTTGCCTCAATATGTGTTCACTTTTCATAAATGTGTAACTCTAAATGTAGCTAATGTCTTGTAATTTGTTGAATGTTTAAGTAAAAATAATGCAAAAAAAATCAAAAGCTGATTTGAAGACTCTCTAATCTTTATCTTTTGAGGGACTGTGAGATTTTCCATTTTAGTTCATATGTTTATTTTGTTTCCTTTTATTGTGGGTGAAAATTGCAATATTCTATCTTTCATTGCTAGAAAGATTTCTCCTTGAGTTTTATATATGTTTAGTTTACACTCTGTTCACCTTAGCTCCTCAGGCTCTGGGAACTTCCTCAGTTTCTGGTATGCTCTCAAAGGGCATCATCTAGTTCATATTGAAAGTCTCCAAATAATATTAGGAGGGCAGTTTGGCAAAGGAAAACATACCTTTATCTCATATTAGATTCAGTTCAAGCTTCATTTCTCTTTGTTTCCAGAATTCACCAAGTAAGCATGTCAGGGGGACAAGTTAAAAAGTTTAGTGTGCATTAACATCAGTAATCTTGTGAAGTTGGAGCAGCAGAGGGGTGAAAATATTGTATGAGGAACCTTCTAAATTCTAGTTATTTATTTCTAATGGGATAATTTGGCTGATTTTTTATTTTTTTAATTTAACTTTTTCCTATTCTACTATCAAACAAATTACTCTTCTAAGCAAGCTCTTTGCTGTAGGTTTTTTTTTGTACACTGTGAATATGTGTTGCTCTGATTGGTTGATAAAGTTTCATTGGCCTATGGCAAGGCAGCTTAGAGGCAAGCAGGAAATCTAAGCAGATATACAGAGAGAAGAAAGGAAAGTAGTGAGTCACTGTGAGCTGCCACCAGGAGAAGCAAGATGTGAAAGTACTGGTAAGCTACAAAGCCATGAGGCAACATATAGATTAATAGAAATGGGCTGAATTACGTTGGAAGAGATAGCTAGCAAGAAGCCTGCCATAGGCCATACAATTGGTAATTAATATTAAGCCTCTGAGTGATTTTTTTATAAGTGGCTGTGGGACCGAGGGGCTGGGTGGGACCAGAGAAAACTTTCAACTACAACCCTTAATGAGTTACAAAGCTTGGTAGAACAAGACACACTATTGCCAAAGGGATCATAAAACTCCTTTTGGTTGAATACCATCACATTTGCCATTATAAGCATGATAAAATTCAATTTGTCAATAGGAGAAGATTGGAGAAGGATGGATTATTGGCCTTGATAAAGTCAGTTTCTAGAATCTACCTATTTGTCTTTTTGCTATTCAAATTTATTGATCCTCTTCAATTTTTATTCATTTGTTATATTTATTGCAGACTGAATGTGGCTATTGAGTAGCATTTTGAAAAATCATTTTGATGTCATTTGCTTCACCTTAGGTTGTTAGTAAGTTTTCTATTGTAACTCCTGTTTCGATGTCTGTGATCAGCTGTGGACCTTAAGAATCACATGGTGAGTCCATGCCTCTTGCAAACTCAATGGAAGTTTACCAGCACTTGTCCAAGGAGAGGAAGGGCTAGAAATTTATGGAATCAGTGAAAGTTATACACTCTATTAGTGAAGGAGGCAAGGAAAAGATAGGACTAGTCCAATCCTAGATTTGAAATTTGTTCCATGAGAAAAATGTCTATGTAGCATTACAAAAACAGAGAAAAATGAAAATTTCTAAATTTTATATTATATGTGTGTATGTGTGTGTTATATGTTCATGTAAATATACATGTATCTGTGTTGGGAGATACGTGAATGTTTGTATAAAGGATAGAGGTCAGTGTTGGGTATCTTCTTAGTCATATTTTTCACCTTATTTTTATGACATGGTGTCTTTGAACCTGGACTTCACCAACTTGGTAGATTGGTTGCCTATACAACTCCAGGGATCCTCCTGTCTTTGCCTTTCCTGGTTTCTCTCTGTGTCTCTGTCTCTCTGTCTATCTCTCTGTCTCTCTCTGTTTCTCTGTCTGTCTGTCTGTCTCTCTCTCTCTCTTTCTCTCTCTCTCTCTCTCTCTCTCTCTCTCTCTCTCTCTGTGTGTGTGTGTGTGTGTGTGTGTGTGTGTATTTTTTCATAACAAGTTGCTTGGTGATTGAAACTAAGATCGTCAAGCATCCTCAAGTGGCAGCATTTAGCCAATGTACCAGTGCCCCAGAATACTCAAACATTCTTGGGTGGTGATACATCACTTAGTGTTCATTGGTTTGATACTGTCACTCTGAAATGTGCAACAATAGAAAATCTAGAGGATTATGATAGAAAGGTGAAATAATAAACCTGGAAGGAAATATAATGAAGAAATAAAAGAAAATTCCCTACTTCCCCCTAGCACAAAACACTAAGAGAAGTAAAGAGATCAGGAGGACATGAGAGCATCAAAAGGAAGGGTGAAGAAAAAAGCCATATGGAAGTGTGCTATCACACAATCCAATTAGAAATATATTTGGAGGGATAGTATGTTACTTATGATATGAGAGAAGAAGGGGGCGAATTTGGGGGCTGAAGGGATTAAGTAGGGAAAAGCTAGCAGGATAGAAGAGCAAAGTGTTAGTGGATGGGCTAATGAAAACTAAGGATGTAAGAAAAGATTATTGAAAATTCACTAGTTAGTAAATTAGTTTCCAAATACAACATTTAAAAAAGAGTTTGAATGGAGGTATCCTACATTAGTGGACAAAACCACTCCCAGAAGACATGGGTTATTAAATGAAAATCACAATGCAAAGCACAGGCTACCTATACAAGAAAGATCCTAGAGCTCTCCAAAACAAGATGAACTATTACCATTGCCCTTGGTTTTCCACTAGAGCTATACAGTAAGATGCAGTTGCTGAAGACAACATACATTTTTGTTATCAGTCATCAAAAGAAGATCAATCTCAAGACAATTTGGAAACTTCCTCTCTCCTCATTAGTTTTTATAGTACAGAATGGTGGTATGTTGACTGAAGAGGGAGAAAAAATATCTCAGTTGTTTTAATTAGTCCCTGACCCACCATGCCCAGGACCCACCAACCTGCCAGGAGAAAAGTGTCCCGAGGTGCAATAGTAGCAGATAAGTTATGAATTAACTAACTGCATTCTTAAATGAAGAATGCTCCACAGGAAGAAATTTCATGACTGGTATTATAGTGCTGTTTAAAAACTTGTGCCCTAGGAGGTCATGGATCTTAGGATAGAACTTGATATTTTTATTTACCTAAATGTTCATACTATCCAATTACCTTCTAAATATTTATATTTATACCTAGGCCTGAGATTCTCTCATAGTTAGTCAGTGAAGTTATCTTGGCTATGAGCAGAAGTCAATAGAAATATGCATAACTTGTCAAGGAGATGAGAATAAGTCCTAAATGGGTCATGTTTATCACCTTCCCTCAATCAAGGCCCAGGAGACATTGTGAAGGAGGAGGAAGAAAGAAATTAAATCTGGATAATGGGATAGAGTGTTGTGATGTGCTGTCTTCTGGACATGATTTGGCTATCAGCCTTCTGAACTCACAGAAGATGAGTTTGTCAGCATAGGTGATTGTGATCTACTCCTTACTAGGGAGCTATTAGCAGTTGTTAGTTGCTAGGAGAGGGAAAATCATTTTTCTTTGAGTTTGTGGCCACAGATATGGGCATCACTGACTAGATATAGTGTATTATCTTAATAAAAAAGAATACAAACATTTGGGAAGGAGATGTGTTTAGGGGAAGGCTAGAGATGGAACTTGAGGGAGGAAAATGAGAAGTGGATACGTATTATCTCATATTCATATTGTCAAAGGAGAAAATGGTCATGTGAAATTAATTTAAGAGTACAACATAAGTGACCCTGAAAAAAACAGTAAAAGTACCTCACTTTGAACCTGCACTTCACTGACCAACACACTGATTTCAGTGTTGTGAGTGCAGCTTCAACATTCGGGAGATTTTTAAGCTATAGAAGTAATTAAGGTCTAGCCAGAGGGATCAGTTAGTAAAATATTTACTATCCATATGTGAGGCATGAGTTTGAATTCTAAGAACCCATATGAAAACTAGAGATTAGGAGCATCTGTAATCTTGGGGTTTATACTGGGAGATGTTCATGAGCCAGCTAAGCCCACATCTGCAACAGAAAAAGGAAAAAGAAACCTTGTTTTTATCAAAGTAGAAGGTGAAGGTTGGTAGCCAAGTAAGTCCTCTGACCTCTGCATGTGTGTACCATGTTTATACACACACACACACACACACACACACGACAATGTCAGATAATCCCTTAACCAGAGAAGCATTTTCTCATATAGAACAGGGAGAGCAGCAGACAGGAAGGCTAATTCAATCCTATGCAGTTGAAAATCTGAGGGAGAGAGGTTGTTTTTCACTACTCAACAAAAGTTTTATGAAATATCTATAGAAGAATTTCCATTGAAGAATATGCTGAGGTGGATTACTCAACTAAAACAAAAAGAAGTGTGAACCACAGGCAAATTCTCCAGAAGTCACACTGCTGAAGTTCTATGGAAGGTTGAAAGAGAAGAAACAATGTATATGGTGTCTATCTTTAAGAGCCCTATTAGAAAAATCCTTGATTTCATTTCTGTCTTTCATCTGACAGAATACACACGTAATGAATATCAAGCATCACAAATATAGAGTTTGTATGGAAAAATGGGAATGCCAATTCATTGAAAGTAAAAGGAATTTTGATCAAGTGCTGGTGCTTGAGATTGTCACATAGTATCCCCCTAACCAGGGAGAGGAGGGAAATTGCTTTGCCTGGGATATGAGCTTCTCCAAAGGTCATCAAAATGACCTTCAGTGAAGTTTACTAGAAAATTAACTACAGCTTCTGATTCTTTAGAGCAGACAAGACCTTCATATCTGTTTTTCTCTGTGTGTCATTGTGTGGATACTTTCATAAGAATGATGTTGACCATGGAAACCAGAGGCATCAGATCCCCCTGGAGCTGGAGTTGCAGGTGGTTGTAAGCTTCCTGAAGTGGGTGCTGGGAATTGAGCTCTCAGCCCTACTGCAAGAGCAGTATACACTCTTCACTGCTGGGATATCTTTGATTACATTTGTTTATATTAGTGACCTTAGACACTGATCAGAAAAGGTGGTAGAATAATACACAGGTAAAATATTTTCACATCATATTAGCTAGCAGATTCTCAATGAACATAAATTCATGGACAATTTATTAGCATATTTTTTGAGTAGATTCATACAAATTTATATTGCAATAATATATATATGTATGTGTGTGTGTATGTATGTGTGTGTGTGTATGTGTGTGTGTGTGTGTGTGTGTGTACACAGTTTCCTTTCCTCTGGTTTATTTAAATGGCATATTTATAAGACTACTAGACTGAAAGTCTTGAGGAACAGAGAGAAGTGTATGGTAGAATATTATTTTAAGATGTGTTACATTTATTTATACTGTGGGACATTTGTTTAATGATGCAAAGATGTGTTGCATTCTCTTATGTTGCATTTGTTTAGTTCTGTAAAACTGTGTTACTTTGCCTGTTAAAAACACGTGATGGCCTAATAAAGAGCTGAATGGCCAATAGTGAGGCAGGACAAAGGTTAGGTGGGACTGGCAGGCAGAAAGAAGAAATAGAAGGAGAAATCTGGGAGGAGAGGAAGAAGAAGAAACAAGAGAACAAGGAGAGGAGGATGCTAGGGGCCAGACACACAGACACACAGACAGGCATAGAGTAAGTGTGAAAGTAAGATATATAGAAGTAAGAAAAGGAAAAATCCCAGAGGCAAAAGGTAGATGGGTTAATTTAAGTTAAGAAAAACTGACTAGAAACAAGCCAAGCTATGGCCAATCATTTATAAGTAAGAATAAGCCTCCTTATATGATTTATTTGGGAGTTGGGTGGATGGCCCTCAAAGACTAAAGAGCTAAGAGAAGGAAAAAACAAAAAACCCAACAACTGCAGAAGTGGTCTGATCAGTTCCCCTGAAATGTCAATCTAAGCACACTTATTATTGCTTAACACCCATCTTTTCCATGAAAGAATCACATCAGCAGAATATAAGCTGCTGTAGATTTTCTTTGAGCCCATTATAAAACTACCTGCAATTACTAGATTTTCTCTGTGCCCCAGGCTCTCCATTAAATAGTAACATGTTTGTCTTACCCAAACTTCAAAAGGTATATTTGGAATCTGATACTGAGAAGGATTTAGAGACTTGCCTAAGGTTATGCAATTGGTATGGCAAGAGTGCAGCTCATTTCTAGGCAATCTGACTCCAATTATTGTACGTGTTGACAAACTGCATCCTGATACAGAAGTGGGTTCATAATGCATAACATCTCCTGCCACCTTGAAAGTATGCATACTCAGTCTACAATGCCAGGGGAAAACAGACACAGAAGCAAATCCACTTAAATGTGTACTTATTTAGTTTGTAATGCCACTGTGCCACCCAATTTCTAACCAGTAATCCTTGGTCTTCAGCAGATCCTATTTAGCTTATAGATTCCCCTTTTGTTACTTCTTAGAGAAAGTGTTTGAAAATGCATGCCATTTAGAGATTTATTAAAACACAAAACAAAGGTTATATTGATTAAAATGGATCTCTGAATTTACTTGTCTCCCCAAATATATCTCATAGTTGAGCAAATAAATTTTGGCACTACTCAGTAACTATTATGTCAACAACTCTATTCCAGGGTGTGAAAAGACTCTGAGCTACTCAGCCTGTCTTGCTAATGATGCATTCTGATGAATTTGACACCCTGGCACACAGATATGTTTGGCACTGAGAAATTCTACTTTAAACCTGAGCCTGGTCCTCAAATATATTGAAGTAATCTGTATTAATTATTTAAAAGTAGTGATTCTGAACACTTGACAGTAAAAACTGTGCTTTCTTCTATATACCTTGAAACTGGATCAGGGAGAAGTGAGTTTGGCAGTGGGCACCCTCTTCGCATTTCCATGATCTGCTTTCAGGTCAGAAGGACCTGTTTTTCTTCTGTTGAGCTTTTAACAATGTTGACAGCTAAGACTCATATTGCGATACTGTGCCAATTATAACCAATTGAAAGCCCCTATTTTTCTAATGACTTAATTTCATAGAAAATAAAGCTCTATTTGGACATAGTTAAAAGAATTCAAGATTAGAGAGATCAAGCAGAAAAATAACAGAGGCTGTTAGTGCCAAAGTCTTCTTGCTTTGGCATTAAAAGAATCTAGCTTAAATTTCACTCTGAAATGTACTGGACAAATAACCTTGAGCAAAATTTGAGTCCTCAGTTACTATTTTTTTTTTTTTTTTTTTTTTTTTTTTGGTTTTTCGAGACAAGGTTTCTCTGTGTAGCTTTGCGCCTTTCCTGGGACTCACTTGGTAGCCCAGGCTGGCCTCGAACTCACAGAGATCCGCCTGGCTCTGCCTCCCGAGTGCTGGGATTAAAAGGCGTGCGCCACCACCGCCCGGCCCTCAGTTACTATTATTCAATGGACACAATAATACCTTATTTTCAGAAGTAGTCAGAATTAATTTATGGGTATGGGCTCATAAAAATGTAAGACAAACACAAGTGAGTGATTGACAAAGATTATGAATATACTTTCCCAGTGAGACACCATGATTGTATATTTCTTCATGTTCCAGCTTTATAGTTTTAAAACAGCTGAAAATAAGAATCATATTGTTTAGAACTCTCTATAAAACAAAATTATGGAAAATTGGTCAGATTAGTCTATTGAAAATTCATCAGTAAAATTCTGCCCTCCCACTTCAACCAGAGGCTCTTCAGTGAACAGGGAGGTTCATTTTTATTTTTCATCAAACCTAGAAAAGAATGTTTATTTAAGGTTAATCAGTTAGAATCTTTCTTTATTTTTTTATTTTCTTATTTTTTATTTTTTAGATAGGGTTTCTCTGTATAGCTTTGGAGCCTTTCCTGGATCCCAGGCTGGCCTTAAACTCACAGATATCTGCCTGCCTCTGTCTCCTGAGTGCTGGGACTAAAGGCCTTTTAATCTTTCTTTTAACAGAAATACATTTCATAGGCAATCTACATGTTTGAAACTTTAGCATGCACTGTATAACTGGTCCAAATGAAGCAGAAGTATTGACATATAAAGATTAAATCATAGCTTATATTTTGTTACCCAAGTAAATAAATAATAATGACACAAATGAGAGCAGACAGAAGCACCTTGGCCTGAGTTCTGCCATTTTATCTTCAGACTCCATTTTACCTGCAGGGTGAAATGAAAGGAAGTTCAGATTCCCAAGCACTAGGTGAGCTGAGAACTTTCCACTGGCTGACCAACCTCCTCCCTAAACCATAGAAGTAGTTGTTATGCATCTTTTGTTCTTCAGAAACACAATGGCTCTTCCCAATAACAGAAAGAACAAATGAATCTGATTGGATTGTATTGACTTGCATTGTAAAGACTTGCACTGTATATTAATTGACAATGATGAACACTCAAGAGGCTCCTAATCTCTAAATCCTGAGTGGTGAAAATTGTAACTGTGACTTGACAAGAAATGTTTTTGATTTTCATGCTTATAAAACCCACTTCTGACCTTGCTCAGCGCTGTCAAGAGAAACAAGGCTCCTAAGTCATTGTCCTGAAGCCCTAATTGATCAGAGACTCACTTTTGTGGTAAATTATTAAAATCTTTGGAACCCATAAGTGTTATCTCCCTCCTTCCTTGTGGTACATAACAGGCTAGGTATAACAATACTACTAATTTAAGCATTTTTTTTTCAGAAAACAAAATAAATTAAGACAGTCTAAATCCCTATACAAAGAGTACAGGCCACTAATACTGAGAGGAAGAAATTCACCTTTCCCGGGAATGAGTTACCTAATTCATTATCCAATACAAAATCGTGTTATCCAGTACAAAGTACACAGGAATCATAGGCACACAAACAATGAAAATGGACTCAGTGGGTTGCATTTACACATTTGTGCATCTACTTGTAACTATAATAATAAGAGAAAAAGAGTATAATTTGAGGAAATGGTGGGGAACAGTGACTTGTGAGTGGCTGGGGGAAAGGATAGGAAAGAGGAAATGATGTAATTATAATTTAATTAAAGTGTATTATATTAAAAATAAAGATTCTTGATCAATTTTCATTTTTGACAACCTAATGCATTTTTGCTATCTAAAATGGTATTTGACTTTAATAAAGAGTCCAGAATTAATTCAACTCTTCTAAAAGCTATATGTGCATAAACATCTGTGATTAGATCATTGAGGGTCACACTATAATAATGATGAGAGAAGAAAAGCCATTTTTTTCACAGCTTTCTCCCATTCTTACAGCATCACTGGAATAATTTCACTCCATGAAGAAAATTATTCACCATCATCTTTAAATGTAATTCTCAAACTTTGTTTCAATTTTGAAACAATTTTTATAAGAACAAATCATCCAGATGAACACTCTTCTGTTTTTCATTGATTGTCCACATTTACATGATTTTTCTGAGATGTGTAGTTAGGATAACAATTGTGTTTTGATTGGATACAATGAGATAAATGAACATTTAAAAGATTCACCTAACTCAATGAATCATTTTTGAAATAGCCAATGGGCAGTGCTAAACCGTGCGCAAGGAAGTCACTCATTCAAGCTGCAAGACAAACCAATGGATCTTAAAGGAACAGCAGAAGAGAATTAGCCGATGAGGATGCAGCGGCTTCAGATCCTACAATACAATTAATCTCTGATAGGAGACAACTGCCCTGGTCTAGACTAGCAACAAAGAATGTACATAACTCTCTTGAATAGTTACTAAAATACTTTTGTGTTTTCGACCGCGTACCTATGTGAGGTGGGATTTCTTTAGAATCCAACCAAAGCAAACTCACACACTGAGCTGTGCTCTATTAGGCCAAGCACTGAAGGGATTCGCAAAAACACAAAGCAGTGCCATTGCTACCGCTCGATGAGTTTTTTCATGAAAACTGACTGCCTTTTCATAAAAACGTATAGTTTATTTTTATGCATAATAGGTTTATTGTTAATTTTAAATCATACACTAAATAACCACAACATGTTCATTAAATAAAACAAAACAAACCTTTAAAAGTTCATGATGAGAGCCGGGCGGTGGTGGCGCACGCCTTTAATCCCAGCACTCGGGAGGCAGAGGCAGGCGGATCTCTGTGAGTTCGAGGCCAGCCTGGGCTACCAAGTGAGTCCCAGGAAAGGCGCAAAGCTACACAGAGAAACCCTGTCTCGAAAAAACAAACAAACAAACAAAAAATAAAGTTCATGATGAGAAAGTTTTTTTTTTGTTAATATTTACTTATTGGTGTGTAATCCATCTCATTTCATACATTTAAAAAAAGCAATTTTAAGACAGCATATAAGAATTCTTTAAAAAAAAATCCACAGGGTCTTAAGGTGACTAGAAAATAAAGGTGGAGGAAGATATAAGAACCCAAGGAAGAAGGAGACAAAGATGAGTTCCAGAATTGAGAGCAGGCAAAGCAGACGAATGGGAGCATTCAGTAGCATAGCGTGTGGTTTAAACAAGAGCAAAGCACTTAAAAGTTTGTGCTCCTATGACTGTCACAGGAAAGACCGTCCTATACATCTTCAGAAAGAATATTGTGTGGCACCATGGCACACTTCCCACACCACCTCACAGCAACCAGTGTCAAACCTCGTTGGATTCTCGAATACAATGCTTCTGTTTATTGAAGACATGGGGTCAGTGTGGTCCAGATAAAGAAAAATTAAATACATAGGACTAAGCTGTAGTTTATGTGGGGAGAAGTCTAATTAAGTGGAGTCTTGTAGGTTGCAATAGAAGGATGTAAGTGCCATCAGCACCATAATTGTCATGGAACATTTTTCTAAGGCAATATAATACTCACGGATGGTCCAATATTCTTAAGACAGATTGGAGTCCCTTTTAACCTAGGAGAAATGGACTATCTATAACCTAAAAATTAAATCATAGAAATAAAAAACAGCAAATAACCACAATCAACAGAAACAGTTAAACC
The DNA here is from genome assembly GCF_949786415.1 of Peromyscus eremicus. Classification (NCBI taxonomy): domain Eukaryota; kingdom Metazoa; phylum Chordata; class Mammalia; order Rodentia; family Cricetidae; genus Peromyscus; species Peromyscus eremicus. The sequence goes on from NC_081434.1 coordinate 29,785,196, forward strand.
ACACAACCAAGAATACCAGCCTCTGAAAACTGAAGTTTTTGATGATGATTCAAGCAAGTACAAAACCATTTTCTCCTAACCACTAAATATAGGAGATATATGTTATACATATGCCATGTACATAATGTACAGCACACCACATAACTACTTGATATATTTGTGTACATGTATGTGTGTAGGCCATTGTCAATAAATGAAACATATATTGCAGAGTGTCTATGCACAATTATTCTTTATAGCCTTAAGTTATTCTTTTGTAAAAACAAAATCAGGTTGCAGACAGAGCTATCTATAAGCTTACTTCTAGTTCATATTATACCAATATAGATGAATGCTTTCCTTGCCCTTGTAAGGGTGTTGGAGCATTTGAAATTCAGTCCTGAGAGGAGTTTTTCGGTGAGGGTCCAGTGATGATGGTGTACCAGAAACCAGAGGCCTTGAACCAGATCAGTGACTCATTGCAATGAACATTTTGCTGGGTAGGGCTGATTGGACAAAAGGGATATACTGAGTGACACACCACAGCTCCTGATGCCACTAGGATGAACAAAGAGGTGTTGGAAAAATGGAGAGGCCAGGTAAGTTTCTTGTTTGTTGTATTTTGTTTTTAATTAAGTTTGGAGGGGCATACTTAAGGGGTGAGGGTAAGATTAGGAGGGACTGACATGTGAGTAAGATTGGGCTGCATGATTTGAAATGTCTAATGAATCAATGAAGAATTATGTTTAAAATAAAAAAAACACAGTGTCAAGCTAAAGGGATAATTTGGAAAAGTATAGGAATCAAGGGAAGGAATACACAATCTCTTAGTACTCTTTGGGAATTTATTTTCTGTTGGGAGATAGTCTTTTTTGTATATGTAGCCTTAGCATGAAATTTTAGGCAAGTTGTTCAAAAACTTTGTCTTCATAGTGACATCTGTTCAGTGGAAATATTAAGTAGCTCTTCTTCAAAACTTTTGTTCAAGGAATAAAGTGAGCATGAGCTGTGCCTTAAATGAGGGACATTAGCATGAAGCAAGAGCTGAGACAGGTACCATGTGGTGGGAACATGGGAGTATCTTCATTTAGAGCAGCACTTCTCAACCTTCCTGATGCTGTGATCTTTAATACAGTTCCTCATGCTGTAGTGACCCCCAACTAAGAAATTATTTTGGTGCTACTTCATAACTATAATTTTGCTACTGTTATGAATTATAATATAAATATCTGATATGTAGGATATTTGATATGCAATTCTCAAAGGGGTCATGGCTCACAGGTTGAGTGAGAAGCACTGATTTAGAATATGCAAATACTGAGGAAATTTTGTATACCAAATCATCTTTATACTGCCATATTCTCAAATTGCTTCATGGCAGGAGGAATTACATTCATTTACAAAAATATTGGGAGAGTTGGGGCAATGTACAGGATTATGACAGAGATAAGTGGACTTTACATTTTATGTAGATGAAGTTATTTCCTTCATAAACTTGCTTGAAAAAGGCTCAGAACTAATCTGTGTTTCTTAAACTGTTCATTGAGTTCTTCTGAAGGAAATGAACAAAACCCTTAGCCCACTCCTCAGTCATACTCAAACAGAATTCTTTGGTGACCATCATTAAGTATTTAATCTCCAAATTATTTTTCTTTTTTTAATGCAGAAATAAATCAGATAAGTATGGACTAAAATATTTATTTTGGCAGATAACCACTAAGAGACTGAGACTTTATTAAAAACAAAAGAAAATGAGATAAAAATATGAGCAAAGAGTCAGGCTGAGAGTGAAGGAAAGAAAAAGTGTGAAAATTGTTTTGTTATGAAATCTGATTTCTGTTTCATAAGGCAACGTGAGTGTATTGAACATTTCAGCATCTTACATTTCATGTAAGTTAAATGTATTATCTTGTCAAGATATTTTGTAGTCAAGGCCATAAAAATAGTAATTCTAAGATTTACACTTGAAGGAGGGTCCAAAATTTGCAATGATCCTTTGAAGCTAATCTGATTTTCTCCCTTATTTATTTATATCTACTTTTTGTCAATATTGTATATAAATCATGGTTCAAGGTCTGTTTGCATTCTGACTCATGAGAATTAGCCTGTATCTTTTAGTTATGTGAAAGTGTAAGAAGCCCAGCATTTAATTAGAAACATGTCATATCAAATTTATGTAATGGTCTGTAACCTTGCCAGTGCCTCCTTTGCTGCTGGGGAGAGGAATCAACCATTCAGAAATGCACATTACCTCCCGGTGCACAGCATAATGCTAAGTCAATGTGCTCCCTCTGGCTGCTTTTGTTTTTCTTCTTGTCTGTTTTAATCTCACATGTTTTTCTCTCGGCATTGCATGAATGTTTTAACTCTCCCTTTCCTTTCTGACTGCTTTTTTAAATTGTACCTCTTGTAACTTAAAGGATTGTTGCTCTTTTCAGGCTAGTGAGACGTGTTCATGGATGAAGGCACTTGCCTCTACCTAAGGTTGCTCACCAGATCCCAAATGGTGGAAGTAGACAACCAACTTGATCAAATTTTCCTTTGATCTCCACACATGTCCTGGTGTGCAAACATATGTGAACATGCACAAGCACACACACACACACACACACACACACACACACACACACACACATTAAAATGCTATTGTTTTGTTTTTCTTTTTGGGAACAAAAAGACTGTCTCAGCATTCATACTGAAAAAGTTGTACATGTTGCAGCCAAATGTTTATAGGAAACTGAGATCCAACCTTTGCTTATAAGTAAGCAAAATCTTTTGCAGAAGCAAATAATCTCTTATCAATCATCATTCAATGCTTTTAAAAGCCCCAAGTGTGGGAAGAAGACATTACCTCTACTTTGTTGATAGGTATCTGTTCATAATTGTAAAAGGTTCCCAGGTCTTCCAAGATGGCATCGTAGACTTCTGAGTCATAGTTAAAGAGCTCTGTAGTTGGCGCTGTCAATGTGGCATCGAAGATGATAAGTACCAGGACAGTTCTTGCTAGCATTTTCATCTTTCAAGCTTTCCTAACCACAAAATATAAAATTGTGCAAATACATTATTGATAATAGCTCAGAAATGGTTCACACTGTACAAAAATGACTGATCAATGTCAGCCTCAAGAAATTCAAGCTGGTAGCTTTCTTTACAGCAATTTAATAATATAACATATGCGAATTGGTAATGTCAAAGGACCATTGAAGCCAAATGTTCCATTTATACACATCTTCATATTTTTATAATATAAACTACAGTGAAACACGTTTCATGTTATTCACAAGAAGGGAAATATTAGGATGTGAAATGTTTGTGATGTATTGATTCACAAACCTTTTGCCAGCTGGTAATTATGAGCATCACAGCTCCCATTACTACTTAATAAGCACTAGAACTCTCATTAACTTCGGGATGTAGATGTATAATGAGAATGATGATGAAGATGGCCATTGATTATGTTGCCATTTTATAAAGGAGGAGACTGAGACAGCGTTCATTACTGATACAACTGACACTCGTAACTCTTCCTTTTGTATCCTAGTCCAAAGCTTTTCCTTTCCAAAACAAATTAATGAGGGTCATCCCTCTTATCAGTCCTTTGCTGACTCTTGGAATCTGATTGCATATATAATTCAATTTATTTCTAAATGAATATTTAATGCACTATTTTCTATTGTGTTAGTATAGTGTTAAATTAACTTTTATTCCTTAGTATTTTAATTATTAATAATTGAGACTTAGACTCAAAAAACAAAAAGAATACACACCAGAAAGGCAATACTTTCACGATTAGGAGGGAGTTTGCACACACATAGAAATGGAGCAGTATTTTACTCTGTAATTGCTAGCAAGCATAGTTTGTTTTCTGTTATAGTGCAAGACTTTGCAACAGTTCAAACACAGTCATATCCCTATCATCTAAAGGATTTTAGTTCTGTGTGTACTACTTTGACTACAATTTAGTTTAAGAGCAAAAATCTTATGCTTAATTTTAAGTGTTTATATTGGCAATACCAAGAATATTAACTAATAGTCAATTGTTCACCATGCAACATAGTATGATCTCTTCCTTAATGTGTAATATGAAAAGACTTTATGTTATGGATATCCATTTTGAGTTTAAGGACAGTATCTGTGATGTTAGTGCCCCAGAAGACACAGAGAAGAGAATTTATTACTTTTCTACTTAAATGCACCTTCAGTTACTTGATGTGCCTTCCTATGTTTAATTCAAATACTTTTTTTTCACACTGGATTTACTTGGCTCTATTTATGTTGCTTTTGGAAATACCTTTGCAAGCTGTGGATTCAGAATTGTTAGAAGAAATAACCAATGGTCTTACGTAGCAGGACAGCATGTTTCACAAATCCTCTATGAACCATGTTCCCAGAGTCAAGTGTAGTGTATTAGCAGAGATATAACTGAAAAGAAAGTTTCCTTGTACATGTCTAGCATTTCCATCATTCAAAGAAAAACATGCACTTAATAATTCTGTTTCTCACTTCATGTTCTCTCTCTGGTTACAAGTGTCTGCATATGAGAAGTCATTAGCATGTGACTTTCCCAATAAAGCAACCAGAACAAGGAGAAGCAGCTTGTGTGAAGTAAAACTAATAAGAGTGTCTATGTATGTTTTGTTTCAAATATTTATCTTTCTACATTGGTATCTTTATATTTTTATATATCTTTATATTTGTATTCAATGTAGTTGTTAGTTGCATTTTCCAGTTGTTGTTCACTTAACTTCATATTATAATAGTTCAAAAATTAAAGCTTACTTTAAGCTTTAAAATATTTATCACAAAAGACATTTTAAGAGAAAAGTGACATATAATTATCAGTACATTTTAAACACCTGAAGCATCACTAGCTTCTACCTCTGCATAGTATTTCAATCAATATCGGTCCATATTGTCTGTCTCTACTCCCAAAAGCTGTGGTCAGTGTGAGGGCTATTGGTTTAAAGCATATATTGGAAGTCACTATAATTTTATTCACATCTGTTACAACTATTAATATTAACTATTTTGCCCAATGTTATTAATTCCTAAGCTAATCCACAACTTTGGATTTTCCAAGAATAATATCAATATACAGTCAGCGGTAAAGTTAAACCAAACCCGCTGGATTAAAGTCCAGCAGGAGACCTTAAAGCAAGTTGAATTATTTTTTAAAGGTTGTTATACTAGGGTGAAGAAGAAGAAAAAACAAATGTAAAAACTTACCTTTGGCTCCGACTTGATGAAGTAGCACAAAGTATCCGAGGCAGCAGAGCCCTTGGTATTTGCCCCTGACCAATGGATATGAATTCTGGTCTGTGGGAGGTGGAATTTATAACAGTCAACTTTCTGTTTGGAAAACCTAACCTGGAGAATGCTTCTCTGTCTTTAAAAACCACAGTGCATTATTTTATAGTCACACGAGCTAAACTGCATAATCCCAATTACACGGCACACAAAGCTCGCAAATGATGTTAATTAGAGTTATAATTGCAAGCACGACACCTTAAAATATATAAGTCAAAATCGTTAGTTTTAATATGTCTCGTCTATAACAAATTTACCAACTATGAAAGGAAGGGAATGAATATGAGGTTATTGTAGATGAGGGGTTCTTAAGTAAATAGTCTAATAAATAATTCCCCCTCACTTTGCATGTCTTGAATTACATTCATCACTTTTCAGTAATGTTAACTGAAATCTCAAATGTTATAAAAAGCCTTACCCATTTCACTGTGTGTAAGAAAAGATATCCAAAATTATTCTGATTGCCAGGACTGCTTTGATAACAGTGAACAATGAACCTTTTGCATGAAAAAATTTTAAAAGCCTTATTTCTAGAAATAATGCATAAAATATGATCTGAGTGTTCTAGAAAGGGTCCTTCTTCTCTTTTATCTAACAGAGCCAAACAAATCAAATTACATAAGAAAAAAATCTTTAAACAACAAAAAAGATTGTTTTAAATTTTTCTTACAGGAAATAGTTTGTAAAGTGAGGTTCATTACAGACAAGGAGAGAGAAAAAAAATGTGTGTTCACTTTCCATGCCTAACTTTCCAAACTACAGAAGTCCTTCCTTCTAGAGAACAACTAAGGTGACATCTTCTATTCTGTTACCATTTTATAGACATCTAGAAGCCCTACTTGGTGCATCAAGAATCTTTCCTCTATGACCAATGTAAATAGCTTTATTGGATTCTCAAAGTCAGTTTGGTTTTGGGCAAACTTATGTGGACTATAAAGGTCTGTTCTCAGGCTCTACCTTTTCTCTTTGTACCACTTTCCCAAATGTCTCTGCCCTGAAAACATCTTCCTTCACGCACCTGGTTGACAGCTCTCTAATCTGTCATTCACGCCATCCACACGTGCTTCTAATTGACTGGGTTAGTTTGTTGTATATTCCTTCTGTTGGGACCAGCTTCATTTAGAATGGAAACAGTGATTGAGACTATGGCAGAAAGCCTGTGAAGATCACTCAAAAAATAGAGAGACGATCTTGCAGCATAGCATCACAGCAGGACATGTGATGGAAACTTTTAAATTGTAGGTAAAAAGCCAAATTGCTGTTCCTGTACCAGCCCTGTTTAGCAGCAAAGTCCTGCACTGAGTCAGACAATTCATAAGCTCTTAATTCTTCCAAAGCACTCGTAGAAGTATGACTATCACTGCTCACAGACAAGGACATTCAAAGCCAGATGCTAACAACCCAACATTCCATGTGGCACAAAAACCGGGTGTATTTCCCCTTGACTCAGGACCCTGTGCCTTGGATGATACTGAACTTAGCTGGTGGCTATGGGGTTGGGGGATTAAAGCAACAGCAGCTCTCACTCATTTCCTTAGATTCTATTTTAGACCTGTTTTCCTGTCCATAGTTTCTAGGGCTCTTAGATTCTTTAGAATTATAAGTAGGTTGGTAATAATCCACAAAATAACTAACTTTTTCTTTTCTTCTTTTATTATTTAAGTTTCTTGTACAGATTGCCAAGGAATGGAAGCATTCGATAGACACAGAGTTTCCTTCAGAGTTCTGGCTGAATTTTCAGGATTAGTTCCAGAAATAACATCTCCATCATGTCCATGGGTAAACTGGTGTTTAAATGATATCTTCCTTCAGTTCCAGAACACTATCTACAAAAGCAGTAGAATTTTATCACAATTTAAAAGCCAGGACTAGCTGGAGATGTTGGTATAGTGCTTCCCAAGTCTATGCCAAACTCTGGGCTCAAACTGGAGCACCTCCTAATCAGAGCACAGTGATGCATGCCTATAATCTCAGCACTTGGGTAGTCATGAGGGAAAATCAGAAGCTTAAGGCCATCCTCTGATACACAAGTTTAAGGCCTGGTTGGGATACACGAGCCTCTATTAAAATAAAATAAATGAATAGACAAGTCACTTGTCATAGTATAAAATTTCAGTAAAAAAATATACTTCCTCAAGCTTTTCAAATTAATCACACTTCCATTTCTTATAGAAATTGGTAATTTCTCGAATCATTTCCCTTGGTCTTGTTTGGACTTCTTGCAAAGTTTCAAAATCTATTTTGAACTGTTATTGCTCAAGCTTGTAACAACCTCCTGGGGGCCTAATCACCACTGAGCAGGGAGGAAGGATTAATTACCAGTTCCAGTCTGTTTTATCCTTAGTAAACATCTTTTAGTCTCCTGATAATTTTCCTAATAGAGACTAAGCTTGTTTATCAGAAACCCAGGGGAATCAGTCATTATGACAAGTTGTATTAGGTCATAACTGAGGTTTTATGGAGCCTTTTCTCCTTTTAAGCTCCAAAACATTTCACAAATCTTTTGGCAACAACTCTTTACAGAATTAAAAACTAAACTGATTGCTTTAACAGCATTAGTGCTGGGGAAAAAATAACACTTCTAATGATTGCCTTCTTTCTGTTCTATAGCAATGGTGATCCAATTGCAGTAGTAACTCTGAGAATAATCTGTCACCTTCCCTTGGTATTGCTTCTAAAAGGCTACATCAAAGCAGTACAATCAAGGACACATACATTGCATCCCCCTGATGCTAATCAATGAAACCAAATCTCACAATCTTCTGTTAGCTTCTTATAAAGACCTATTACCATGAATCCTCCATTGCCTTGGAGGCTTTCTCCACACTAGTAGGGTGAAAGACCCAATTTCTACCACTGTTATCATAAACCTAGATGCACCATGTTGCTTGCACCCACAGTCCTATGCAGTTCCCTCCTAGGACCATCCAAGCCTGACCTGTTGTTTATATACACATGTCTTCTGTTTCTTGGGGAAGATTTTCCTTTCTTTACTTTATCTTGAGAACTATAGCACCTGACAAACATTTTCTCTGGCAGTCTTTTTCACTTGTATTTTACTCACATAACTCAAGGATAGGAGAACTTACAGAGCTCAAAAATTAATTACTCATTCTGTGCTGTTTTCATTGCTATTTGCTGTTGTGCGTAAACAAAATGCCATCCAACGATGCTTTCTAAGCTGTTGCCTATGGGTTTCTTGAAGTAGGCTTTGCTTTTACTCATGAATAAGTCTGTCTACTGTTATACACAGAAATACATGACATAGACTTATGCTGAAACTCTGAGTTTCTCTACCATTCAGTTTTTCTTCTGGTTAAAAGTATAGAACACAAAACATCAGACTGGCCCAAGAGAGGAGGTTATACATTGTATTAAGTAACTGAGAAGAATGGGGTACTCTTTCTAGGGCTCTTCTTTAAGCCTGAAAATGGAGGAGTTGGTAATACCTGCTCCACATCTTTTACCTTTCAGATTTAAATCACTAGAAAAAAAGATATTATAAAAATATTTTCCTTTGTGTCACTAGATACAATCAAAACAACTGATTCATGTCATTCAAAAAGCTTTTTAGATGTTTATTTGAGAGAATTTCATGTTGATATTGGCTGTCTACTCACTTCATTCCTAGCTCTGCTCAAATGTGACCTCTGTTATTCATTCTCTGACTGCTGTGTTTAAAATAAGAACAATTTCCCCATAATATTTACAACAATGCGACTTTATTATGTAAATTATTAGCTCATATATTACCTTTTCCAGAATGGTATTTCCATAAAGACATTATTGTATTGACTCTCATTTGTTGGCATATTTCTAGTCAGTAACAGGTATTTGACGAATGCCCATTATCCAATAAACCCATGAGCTAAGTCAGACCTTGGTACAAAGCTTTCCCTTAAATCTTTGGCATCCTGAGAGATCAGTGTTCCATAATGACTCAGTGACCCCTGGTAGAAGAAGAAGGAATCTTAAACAACAGAAGTCTTGGAATTTTAGCAGAGACATATTCTGAAAGCTTTTTTGGCTGATTTCATGCTTCATTCTCTGAAGTTATGATTCTTGTCTGTTTTCTAAGTGAAACGGATGGAAGATGTGAATAGTAATGGGAGGGTGTCCTGCTTATAACATTCTGCTTTGTGTTTAGCTTATGGCAAATGAAATTTTCCCAATAGTTATTCAAATTTTTCATGATTAATTAATAATTAAAATAAGAAATTAGATATGGTGGCACATGTCTATAATTCCAGGTAGTTGGGAGGCTGAGACCTCCCAATATCAGAAATTTGAGGACATCCTGGACTGCAAAGGGAGCACAAGACCAGCTGGACCAATTTAGTAAGACCTTGCCTCAAAATAAAGATGAAAAATGACTGGATCAGTAGCTCAGCAGTAGAGTGCTTGTTCAGTATTTGTAATATCTAGGCTCATTCCTTAGCACTAAAAACAAGTAGATAGATGATAGATAGATAGATAGATAGATAGATAGATAGATAGATAGACAGATAGATAACAATAGATGTAGTTAGTGTAATCAGACACCATCAATGTTCTCTGTGTTATTGTAATGTGACTTCGAGTTGTTCCTTTTCACATGTCTTCTTTATGCTGTACTTCCTGTAATTCTCTTAAAAAGTTACTGTATTCAGATAGCTTTTATTATGAGATATTGAGGCTTAGAATAAAACTGACTGTATATTTTTAAATATGAGAAGCCAGATGTGCAAAGCCTGTGTATTGTATAATTCTGACCCAAATGCCATTCTAGAAAAGAATATCAGGAGATTGAAAAAGGACAGAGAGGAAAGAGGCAAACAGAAGGATTTCAGGGATAGCAAAGCTGTTCTGTAGGCTACAGGAAATGGGGTGGGAGGAGGTGGTCGTGTCTGCTACATTATATATTTATCAAAACCCACAGAATATAATTCTGCTATACAATTCAGAGGTAGGGAATTCTAATAAAAGCTATCTATAAACCTTAGTGAATGAAGATGTAATAACACTGGCTCCTTAGCATTGATGAATGTTGCATACTAACACAGACATGTCTGACAGACGAAATGTTTGGTGGATCTGTTGTGTGGATCTCTGCACTATCCACTTAGATTTTCTGTAAATCTAACTTGGACTCTAAATTTGCAGCACTGTCCTTTATTACCAGTGACACGAAGTAATACATTTTTTTTTTACTGATTTGTCTTATATTTTAAGATGTTATAGCTTTTCAGTATGTTTGGGGATTGAATCCTTGGGGGATTCCCATGGACTAGTGAGAACATGTAGTCTATCTGCAACATTGGATTCAGGATAGATCATGTCTTAAAGCGAAGTGATTATTCTTAAGTTTCCCTCATGCCACACTGGGATGAATGCCTTCTAGTATGGTCTGGACTCCTTCAGTCATCAGGAGGTAACCACATACTATGTACATTGTACACAAACTCAAGAAGTTTTGTCTTCATTAGTAAATATATCTTACTTTGGAAAACATTTGAAATCAATAGATGCTTTTACTAGAGTAAGAGAACTAAACACAGTGCATTTGTGGGACTCTCAACTGCAAATCCCCGACTTGCTAGTATGAAGGTCTGCACAAGCCTGCTATGTTAGCGGTCTTAACATTTGGCTCCTGGGTTCTTCACTCTGAGGTTAGTGATGATTCATAGCAAGTCTTCTTCTGGCTGAAGCTGCTCTATGCTTGTCTAGCATGTTTAACTCCACTGGCCTGATTTAAAATAAGTCAATTCATGGACTTATTTACAAGATGATATGCTTTGCACCTTGGCTTTCATAGCTGTTATATATGAATAGGCTTGTGATTCAGAGCCCGGAACATTTTCCAAAGTTCACTCCTTCGCCTTGGTTATTAATGTTGTGGTGCTCTTGGCAACTGGGGGTGGCATACAGCACAGGTTTAAAATTTGTTACTGTTTGTTTTCTTCCAATTTTATAAGTTTTTTTATTTTAATTTCCAGATATGATGTTTTAAGACATGTATTACCGCCATGATTACTAATGAAAAGGTACTTAGATAATATAAAGAAATACATCTTAGCAATAAAGGTTCAGAAGTTTTAGTAACTACTATTATTTGACAAAATATATCAATTATCATTCTAGGTATTATTCTGGTTATATTCAATTAATGCAGAGATTAAATTTTGTCTCACTTTCTTCTTATAATTGGGCTATTGTGTAAATACCTCCAGATTGAAAAGTGCTCATGCTTTTAATTGAAAATTTTACACATGCTTTTTGTAATAGTTAAGAAATCTACCACGGAACGTCACACTCAGGCAAAATTACATAGGTGGAAATGTGGAGTATGTTTTTGCTTGGCTAGTCTGATATGATTTGATTTTTGTCATTCTCCTGAATGCTATGATAACAAGTATGTGCAACTATGATGAGCTGAACACGTAGGTTTTAGGTAGCTATTTCACTTTCTTCTTCCCTGACCTCTGACCTCTGCCTGTTACAATCTTTGCCCCCCTCTTGAGGCTGAACTTGCCACAAACTCTTATTCTCTGCACGTTGATAAGTTGTGAGCTTCTATGTTAATTACTGTATGTTGCACACAGGAATTGCACTGCCAAGGTCTGAGAGTTGCACTAATCAATGGATATCAAGATATGCATTTATAGGTCCCGAGAACTGAAAGTATCCCAATCTTGGGTTGTTGACCAGATTTATAGTGCCAGATGCATGTTTCCTCCTGTGGAATGACTCTTAAATCAAATCAATAAGTCATTGGTTACTTGTTGTTGGGGGTTTTTACCCTTTTGGGGGGTGCTGCCACCCAGCTCCCAAATAAATCACACACAGAGACTTATTATTAATTATGAATGCCCAGCCTTAGCTTGGCTTAGTTTCTAGCCAGTTTTTCTTAACTTAAATTAGCCCACCTGTCCTTTGCCTCTGGGCATTTCCCATTCTCTTACTTCTGTAAATCTTACTCTTACTCTGCGGCTTGCTGGTTGTGTCGCTGCTTGCCTGGCCCCTGGAGTCCTCCTCCTTCTCTGGCTGCTAGCTCTCCTTCTTTCTCCCAGATTTCTCCCTCTATATATTTTCTCTGCCTGCCAGCCCTGCATATCCTTTCTCCTGACTTGCTATTGGCCGTTTAGTTCTTTATTGGACCATCAGGTGTTTTAGACAGGCAAAGTAACACAGCTTCACGGAGTTAAACAAATGCAACATCAACAAAAGTAGCACACCTTAAAATAGTATTTCTACAACAGTTAGTACCAAACATTGTGCCATGATTGCACCCATAGTCATGTCTTATTATGAATGTGTTCATAGCGTTCACAGCTGGCTAAGATTCTTAACTGTTTACTTATTTATTTACCTTGGTAGCCTACATAGAACCTTCTGATATTCTTTTTTTTAAAGACCCATCTATTTTTTTTTCAAGGGATGTTGTTTTTAATTTACTGAACTACAGTTCAAGTTCTGTGTTTGACTGCCAATTTGCATTTATTTTTCTTAACAAAGTACAAAAGCACCATATAACAGTGACTATCAAGTTTGAGATCATTTTCTTTTTTTAATCTTTATTTATTTATTTATTTATTTATTTATTTATTCTATCATCATCTTGATACAGTACAAATTCTTATCCTAATAGTAAAATGTTTCACTGAAGCTTGCCCAGTGAAACCAAAACTTATTATAAGCCACAGTCATCCTAGGGTCCCCCCTGCTAAGTAGCCTCCCTGGATCTGTGGGTTGCAGTCTGATTGTTCTTTGCTTTATATCTAGTATCCACTTATGAGTGAGTACATACCATGTTTGTCCTTCTGGGTCTGGGTTACCTCATTCAGGATGATATTTTCTAGTCCCATCCATTTGTCTGCAAATTTCATGCTGTCAAGGACAATTTTCTGGATAGATACCACATACCAAAGTTAAATCATGACCAGATAAATTATTTAAATAGACCAATAACACCAAAAGAAATAGAAACAGTCATTAAAAGTCTCCCAATAACAACAACAACAACAAAAAACCCAGGACCAGATGGTTTCAGTGCAGAATTCTACCAGATTTTCTAAGAAGAGCTAATTCCAATACTCTTCAAATTGTTCCACACAATAGAAACAGAAGGAACATTATCAAACTCTTTTTATGAGGCTACAGTTACTCTGATACCCAAACTACACAAAGATGCAACAAAGAAAGAGAATTACAGACCAATCTCCCTCATGAACATTGATGCAAAAATACTCAACAAAATATTGGCAAACTGAATCCAAGAACACATCAAAAAATTATCCACCATGACCAAGTAGGTTTCATCCCAGAGATGCAAGGATGGTTCAACATATGAAAATCTGTCAATGTAATACACCATATAAACAAACTGAAAGAAAAAAAAACACATGATCATCTCATTAGATGCTGAAAAAAGCCTTTGACAAAATCCAACACCCCTTCATGATAAAGGACTTATTTATTTATTATGTATACAGTGTTCTGTGTGTATGTATTCCTGCAGGCCGGAAGAGGGCCCCAGATCTCATTACAGATGGTTGTGAGCTACCATGTGGTTGTTGGGAATTAAACTCCAGACCTTTAGAAGAGCAGCCAGTGCTCTAAACAGCTGAGCTATGTCTCCAGCCCACCTTCTGATATTCTAAAAGCTAGCCAGCAGGGAGACAGCTTCCTGGCTATTACCAAGTTCATTTATCCATGTTCTGTGACTAAAGTGTGTGGTGTCATTAATGATAGAGTGTCACTATCTTGTTCTGGTGGGCAGTCACAGATTATCAGAGTCTTCTAGACAGGACAAGACCTCTACATTGATGAATTCACAGAGGTTGTGGATGCCTTCACAAGATCTGTACAGGATCAAGCCACTCAACAGTCTAGCTTTTCAGAGCACGGCTGACAAGCTCCAACTCTTAACTGAAGTGCTATTGACAGTTGGTAGGTTTGTTAAAGGGAAACTGAGTTGTCTTAAGGGTGTGGCTCCTGGTAGGTGGACCATTCTTCAAAGGATGGCTCCACATCTAGGGGTACTTGAGCAACACAGTTTGGGGTTGGTGACTTTTTTTATTATAACAAGGACACAAAGTTGGGAAGGAGTTAGAAGTTTGGAGGTTTAGATCTGAGAAGAGCTAGTAAGAAGAATGAGAGAAGAATATGATCATATTACCTTACATGAAATTCTCCGAGATTCAACAAGATAGTACAGTAAAAATAATATTTCCCAAACTTTTCTCTCAATAAATATTTTTTAATTATAGGATCAGGAATGCAATGTGCTATGAATGTAGAAATATTTGAGGTAGCAAACATTTCTGCTTTCATTATATGTACTTTAAAGTTATGGTAACAGACAATAAAAAGTAGATTATAAGTTATCGTGTGTATTATTAAGAAAATAATACAGGTAAAAATAAAATAAGCCCCCTTTTTTTTTCATGCCAAGTATGATATTATCCCACTTTCTTCTGGGTAATTACTTGTAAGTAACAAGAAGAATGAGAAATAGAGGCATAGAGTCCATTCTATAAAACAATGCAAAGAATATTACATAGTAAAGGAAAATGAATTGTAAAAATAGTAAAAACCAATAGGAATATAGAAGAAAGATGTTTGTAGTTGCAACCTCCTATAAAAACAAACAAGAATAAATACCACCTAGCTGTAAGGAGGTGGCATAATCCTAAGACTAAAAACAACTATGGCAGATGAGGGTAGTTTTTCTCTATGAGATTTAATTTTGAGAAAAATAAGATGGAGAGAGAAAAGTGAACAATCACATAGAAAACCACAATTGTGCATTTTTTCCAAGTAGATGTTCTTCATTTGGCTATGTGCTGCCTGCCAGTTTTTGACCTCAATATTTTTGGAGAAGCAAAAGCTAATAAACTTCTCACACATGCCAACCTAGTTCATGAAAATATTTCCCATCAGCCTGGAATAAAACACTGGCTTATTCTTTGGAAAAAAAGTCTTCAAAAATCAAGCTTTTATACAAATGTTAGATATCAAAGTGGAGCCAAATGGAGCCAACTTACAATATCAAATAACTCTACATTGCCTAAGAAAATCCAAACCACGTATTCTAATCCCTGGAATAAATAAAAAAAAAGAGGGATGTATATCCAAAAGTCAGAGAGGTTAAATGGAAATCTAAAACACACCAAAATATATGTAGCTGGGAAGCAAAACAACAACAAAAACAATCAACAAAAAAAATGAAAAAAATAGTAAGACCATTATGCTGAAAACAGTGCAAATCAACAATTACATTAAAAGTTAGAAGACTATCCAACTAAAGACAAAAGAAGAATGCAATGAAAACTAGGAAATGTTTTTCAAACTAACTCACAGAAAAGAAAATGTTACAATACAATGTAAAAACAATTTCCATTCAAATCAAAAGCAATGCATGTCCAAGTGTATTTCATGAAAAGTTATTCATAGAGGTAAATTAGTAGAATGGGTATTTAATCTGAAAATAAAATAAATTAAATTAAACATGATTTAAAACTCATTGTAAACTATCCAAATATAAGAAAGGAAAAATCAGACTCTGTGGACTCCCCCTGGGAGACCTTGTCTTGTTCGAGGAGGGAATGGGGGGTGGTCTAGGGCAGGAAGATGGGAGGGGTGGGAAGAGAGAGGAGACAGGAAATCTGTGATTGGTTTGTAAAATGAATAAAAATATTCCTTAATAAAAATAAATAAAAATGAAAGGAAAATCAACCAAAATAATGAAGTTGGAAAATAAATTAAAATAATATAATAGAAAATAAAACTGAGCACAATCCAGGAAACAAAATTCAGTATTTGAAAAAGATGGGCAAGACAGAAAGCTCAGCAGCCAATGGCACTCACTGTCATGTCTTTCAACCTGAGCTGGACGCCTGGAACTGACATGGTGGAAGGTAATAAAGTTGACTCCTGCAGCTTTTTCTCATCTCCACATGCCCAAAACACACACACACACACACACACACACACACACACACACAAACACACACACACACACAAACACACATCAATAAATGTGAAGTATGAGTTTAATGAATTAAATTGGTAAAATGCTTTTACAAACCTTACAAATTGGTAAAATCTTTATGACAGGCCAGTAACAGTTCCCATGGATATATAAAAACTAAATAATGATGTTTAGGAGAAATTTTTGCAAATGAACTTCATTTATATCGTCTTTCATTCATTGAACTCAATAATCATGGGCTCTTATATTTTTATGAAAATATTTTAAAAATAAATGTAGCCGGCAGATTAATAAGGTGATAATAGTTAATATTTACTGAATGATGGTGATATTGGGTCCAAACTTTTCCAAGTATTTGATTAATGTGGTTGTCCGTCTTTGCTTTGAGAAGATTGAATGACAAGGAATGTCCAAGGAAAGAAGAGCCAAACAACAAAAATGTAATGTGATTTGTAAAGAAAAAGTGAAAACCCCCAAATGAAGAGAGAATATTGAAGACATAGCGTACACAACAAAAATTAGACACTGTAATCAAATGAGGGAGCAGAGAGGAATCAAAGATATGAGAATTATCATATCACAGCACTCCATTAAATGATGCTTTGAACTGTCAATGAAACAAGAGAATTGGGGGAGTTAATCAATTTTCTGTTACCTATAAAATCAAATCTCTTTCTGACAAGCTGTAAAAACCGAAATAAAAATATTACCTCCTTTTAATTTGTTTCACAGGTCAGAATAAGGTGGAAGTAACTAAGCAATGCAAACAGTATCGGTATCCATAAATTCAAATATATTCTAGAAACTTCTGTAGTCATTGACTTACATCTGACTGTGGTTGCTTGTCACAGAATAAACACGGCTGCACTCCAAGCCAGAGAATGTAGTTTTCTGTGTTTGGGTTGTGGGGATGGTTGTGGTGTTTGCATAATATGTTTGTTTAGATGAGGACGACATTACAATATCAAAATCCTCATGATTTTGTTTGTGCTGATATATAGTGTGTACACAGGAACATGGAGATTAAGATAATGATTAAAATTAATAACTCAGATGTCTCTGCTGACACCTGATGATAACCTGATAAAAGGTAGCAGCAGATATGCTAGGGTCAAGAGCCAAAGTGGAGTTCAGGGAATCTTTATACTTCAAGTATAAAAGCATATAAAAATAAAATCATTATGAATTCAATTCTAAAGAAAAGAGTAGCTAGAATCCACACAGAGTGATCTATAAACATGACACAATGCAGTGGCTATGTACACATTTATTTTACTTTTCATATTTTGAAAGTTTCGAATTAAATTTTGTTACAAATTCTCAAAAGTGTTCTTCTGTGTTTCCAACTATGCACATAATTCTATATAAAAGTATGTTAAATATAATAACTAGTATTGCGAATTATTTTTCTTAAATCGTAAGATAAAGGGAGAGATACGAGATACGGCGAAGAGCATGATTAACTTGAACACCAGTTACCACACACACATGTGTGACCTTTGAGAGTAGCAGGACAGTAGAGGCAGTCTGTGGCTTGAAACCAACCAGTCTGTACAACATTTATTTTACGTTTCTCATTTGTGAGAGGGCTGGTATATGAAGAATTTCAAAGTCTTATATTTCAGAAGCCAAATGGGGAAAATCCCAAGTCTGCTGACTCGAAAGGCTTTTGAAAGGGACAAAGTTATAAACACCAGCACCGTGGTGAACATTTGGATCCACAGTGGCTACATTGGCCGCTATTGTTCAGTGATGGTGAGGACGATAAAGCACCTCAGACATGTGGACTAAGAATGGGAAGTCAGATGGACGTTCCTGAACTCCAGGAAGGGACTGTGTTTGCACAAGTGTTAGTAATAGGTAGATCCATCTGCCATATCTCTTACACAGTGGAATGTATGAAGAATCTAACTTGAGGAAATAAAATTTCCTTTTCAAATTATTGGGGAAGCTTTAGGGTTATTAAATATTAAGTTTAGAATTCTCATTTCAAAGACGAGCCCATCCAAGATTTAGAGACAGAAAGGAAGGAACATTTTATTTGGGGAGAGTTTTGCTTTCTCGATAAAATATTACATTTCATGTGGTTTGATATTCAGTCATGCATGCTTCAGTCATACTGTAAACACTTGTGGGCACAAAGCAAATTTTATGAGTTAGCATTTTATTTTGTAATAGAAACAGATAATTGAGTGTGTTGCTATTTCTCATTGATTTTTCTATGTATTATTCTTCTGCTGTGCTATGGAAATTACTATGCTCCGGGTATTGATGCATTTAATAGACATTAACTGGTTTTACTCAACATTAGCATATTTTGCTTTGGAATGTAAAGTATATAGTTCCAAAGCCAGTCTTAAGTAGATAAAGGTTAGTATAACTAGTAATAGAGATACCATTTTGATTAACACAATCTATCACTCAATAAGTAATTATTACTCTGGAATCATTTCATTTTGTGCAAGTATTTATAGTCAGGTATAATATTTAAGTAATTAAATCTTAACTTTTCTAAGCTTCAGTTTATCTTTATCCCACTTTTATTAATTCTTTGAGAATTTCATATGGTGTATTTCCATCATACTCATGTCCCTTTCAACCCAACTCCTCCTAGATCCACCCATCCTCCTTATTCACCCAACTTTGTGTCAACTTTTTCTTTTCTCTTTTTTTTGCCAAACCCATCAAGTATGGGAAGTGGTGGGACATAGAAATCCCATTTAAGGCTGAGCATCAGTAACTCTGTTTTTTTTTACAACTAGACTAGTTGTAGATCTTTATGTTAATTGGCATATACTACACAAAAAAGCTTCTCTGATTAGGGTCGAGAGATACACTACTCTACGGGTATAATGATAAGTCGCCATGAATTGGTTTAATACTATGGCCATTTAGAAAAGTAATGGTAGTAGTTTTTTCACTAGAGTCTATGACCATAAGCACTTGGATCCAATAACTGTACCAGGTATGGGTTTCATTATGTGGGGAAGGTATAAAATTCAGTCAGAAAGTGGTTGGATACTCTATGACATGTGTATGACTATCGTACACATGAATGTATCTTTCCAATCTGGTCCTGATCATTGCTCACAGGGTTCACATAATTTTTCCTCAAGTCATGTGCATAGTGAATAATACCTTATAACACCATGAAAGCTAGCCAATAAAGATGAAGATTCTGAGTGAGTACTAACTTTGTTTTTCATAATCTATGACATAAGTATATGATACATTCAGGAACAAGAGCTTACTATCAAGTTATGAAGGTAACCAGGAATAATAGCAGTTTCTGATGATGTTTGGCAAGAACGATGAGAACCAACTGGTCTACAACTCCAAAGGTAACCCATTCCTGGAACTGGGGCTTTTTTTTAACATGCTAGTCTGTGGTGTCTAATAGGAATATTGTAGCTCCACTATAAGGTAACTACATTTAAAGTCTTTATTGTACGTGCATATATATGTACATATTTAAACTTCTATAGTTTTTTATTATACTATTATTCTTTAAAAATTAAATTTAAATATTATCTGATCATATTCTCCCCCCACAACCTTCTAGATTCCTTGCCCTCCCTACCCACCCAACTTTAAGTTCTTCCTCAAAAAAAAAAAAAGAAACCAATACAACAACAAAATCCCCCAAACCAAGAAAACAACATAAAACACCACCAAAAAGAAAAAACAAAATGAAACAAAAGCCACCAAACAGTGTAGGATTCCACAGGATTTTTTGAAAACCTAGCCAATAAACTAATTGTAGATTCACATTAGTTTTCAATCAAATTAAATATTAAGCCTTACCAAGTGTGTGTGCATCACCATAATTATAAAAGTGACGGTATATTGTTCTATTTGTCATCCTATTAGGAGTTAAGATATTGACATTTTAGCTAGAAGTTGAGAAAACACAATGGTGAATTTGTGAACACTAAATACTAGCTTTCTTCATTTGTGGTAGTCGATATTTAACTAGAGGTAACAATTATGTTAAAAGAACTGATCTCATTAGAGCTTTTATGCCAGTGTTGCCCTCTACAGCTATTTGTTTTCAATGAACTTCTACTCATCAGAACCTGTTTCCAAAGTGTGACTGAAAGCTGCAGTTTAGGAAGTGTACCTGACAAGCTATAAGATGTACCATGTAAAATATCATGGGCCTCAGCAAAACTATTCTCATAATCTCTATTGGGAACTATAAAATACAGTTGATTTCTTTTGCTTTTGTTGAAAACCAGTAAGACTTTGCACAATATTTTTGAAATAGAATAACCTAACTGTGAGTAACTTACGAGATATTGTTCAGCAAAGTTTGATACTGTCCTTGCTTCCAATCCATAGGTATGTATATTGGTGTAGAGATGGGCCATAAAGTGTCACATCGGTTAAAGTCAGAGATTTGTATGTGCTTATTACCTTGTGTCTATTGCAGTATTTATTTTTTTCTACCAAGATCTCTAAGGTGAGATATGACATGGAGGGGCACAGAGAGAAAAGAGGGAGAGAGGATAAAGGAAGGAGAAAAGTTATAGGGAGGGGGGATACACAGTCCCCATTATCCCCTTTCAGATTTTGCTCAAGAGGCTGAGTCATTTCACTCAACCTTCAAAATTCACATCACAAGACTGTCTGAAATGCCTTCCATAGAACTTCAGAGGTACTCAAGGAATTACTAGGAGGTACTCAATGAGGGACTCAACAGATACCTTTCTCTATAGTATTATATTCTTCAAGCTTAACAATTCTTTGCTAGATGACTCAGTAACAGGCCATAATTTTATTGTTCTTTGTAACTGCTGTGTCTCCTATTACTATTTCTAACTCTTGGGAGAGTTCTGTATGGGAAGTCATAATCAAACGAACACAGAAACAATGGATGAAAGAATACATTGTAGTCAATGGCTGACAGAGAACTAACTCCATGCCATTTTTCTAGGCTCCTTGCTTCATAATGCTTTTTCAGGACATTTTGTTTTATACCTCACAGGTCTTTTGTGTATGTATTTTTGTTTCCAGTTTTATGTTTTTGTGGGATTTCTGTGTATGTGAACATGTGTGTCTCTGTTTCATATGCTTTTCCTTTGGCTCTTTTTTCTTATTTGCTTGTTTCTTTGTGTTCTCTTCTTTTATTGTGTTTATTTAATTTTATCTTATTTTATTGTTATTTTCTAGTTGCCTGTTTGTATTCTAATGAGAGAGAAAAAGAAAGGGTGTAGATTTAGGTGTGTGGAGACAAGTAGGGGATCAAAAATATATTGCATGAAAATAATCTATTTTCAATAAAGAAATACAAATAAAAAATAAAATGTATTTTTATTAAAAAAATAAAAATGCACTGTAAATGGAGAGAGAAATCAGCAAAATAATGAAATTTTAGGGAAGGGAAGTTAAATTTAGTCATGTTGAGTTTTTGGTACTAAAATAGCAACTGGGCCAGGGTGTTATTACCAAAGCTGTGGCATGTGGATTCAGATTATTAGAGAAGTCCAGACTCCAAACTGTAACTACAGGCTACAGATGTGATTAATATCAATGAAAGGTAATTAAATATGCAAAAATAAAAGCTCTCAGCAACCTCTTAGAATGTGTGTTTGTTTTGATCACATGCCCACTGACCTCAAACTGTCTAAGACATTCCTCCTCGAAATTATGCATTTTAACCTGAAAAAAGAGATTTTGACGATGTTAAACAAATATCTGTGGAAAAACGATTTACTGTGCCACCGAAGGCTGATTGCCTAACCAGATATGCTCCAGCTTCTTTTTCCTTTTTCATATGTTAACTTCCTACTGTTTAAAATGGAGATTTCTCTCTCCATAACTTCTTTATCTTCTGCTTCCATGATTAACATCTGGCATCAATTGTAGAACAGTTTGGGAAGCAATTTTGATCATGAGGGCTATGGGAGGATCTGGCTTGTTTGCGACTGAATTTTTTATTACTTACACATGGAACCATTCTTTCCCGGTTTTCTTTCCCTCTACAAAACTCAAGATTAAAACACTGAGCAAACTTCTTGCCAGATTCTGGGGAAATATTGCTGGTTCTGTGTGGACTATCATGAAGATTTGTGAGCTTTTTCCACTTTCTTCACAGATACTTTCATTTCTCCTGTGCAGAGATTTTGTTTAGTCTTGCTAATTATTCACTTTACAGATGGTTTTCTGACATTGTTTTCTCTTTCAGGAAAATGTTCAATGTGCCATAGGAGGTTTTTTTTTTTTTTTTTTTTTTTTTTTTAATTTTGCAGTACAATTCAGTTCTACATATCAGCCACGGATTCCCTTGTTCTTCCCCCTCCGGCCCCCTCACCTTCCCCCCAGCCCATCCCCGATTCCCACGTCCTCCAAGGCAAAGCCTCCCCCACGGACTGAGATCAACCTGGTAGACTCAGTCCAGGTAGGTCCAGTCCCCTCCTCCCAGGCCGAGCCAAGCGACCCTGCATAGGCCCCAGGTTTCAAACAGCCAACTCATGCAATGAGCACAGGATCGGTCCACTGCTTGGGTGCCTCCCAAACAGATCAAGCCAATCAACTGTCTCACCCATTCAGAGGGCCTGATCCAGTTGGTGACCCCCTCAGTCATTGGTTCATGGTTCATGTGTTTCCATTCGTTTGGCTATTTGTCCCTGTGCTTAATCCAACCTTGGTATCAACAATTCTCGCTCATATAAACCCTCCTCATTCTTGCTAATTGGACTCCCAGATCTCCACCCAGGGCCTAGCCATGGATCTCTGCATCCAGTTCCCTCAGTCATTGGATGAGGTTTCTAGCATGACAATTAGGGTGTTTGGCCATCCCATCACCAGAGTAGGTCAGTTTGAGCTGTCTCTCGACCATTGCCAGCAGTCTGTTGTGGGGGTATCATTGTGGATTTCTGTGGGCCTCTCTAGCACTTTGCTTCTTCCTATTCTCATGTGGTCTTCATTTACCATGGTCTCCTATTCCTTTTTCTCCCTCTCTGTTGTTGATCCAGCTGGGATCTCCCACTCCCCCAAGCTCTCTTTCCCTCGATCCTTGCCCTTCATTACCGCCACTCATGTCCAGGCTGAAAAACACTCAATAAAATACTGGCAAACAGACTCCAATAACACATCAAAACAATTATCCACCATGATCAAGTAGGAGTTTTTTTTAAGGTTTGGATAAAAAAAGGAGAGAGAGAGAGAGAGAGAGAGAGAGAGAGAGAGAGAGAGAGAGAGAGAGAGAGAGAGAATTTTTCGAACATAAAATACATTTAAGTAAGTACCCCTAGAGCTCAGTATCAGAACAAGAGACACTTTGATGGTTAAAACTTATTCTTTTTTTCAGGTGGCCAATCCCATGTTGAAGGCAGAAACTGTTCCCCTTTGCTCTCCTCTCTTAACAGGATCAGGATTGGATAAAGTTTACAGATGTCACTCTCTTCTCTCTTCTGCGGTTCTGTGAACAAGCACTGATAAAAAAGTATGGCACCTGAGATGTGTCAGGCAAGCAATCTACTATTGACCTATATCCTAAACCCTTATTTTTTTAATGCTGCAAATGTCACCCCAAACCACCATTCTGTTAGATGAATGTTCCACCAATGAGCTGTCTCCACAGCTCAGTGCATATGTTCACATGGATACTTTTCAATCTTTATTAAAAAAAATCAGTTGCTTGGGAATCTAGATACATCCAGCTATCTATTTTATAGAGAAGAAAAAAATTGATCCATCAGAATGAAAGAGTCTCTTATTTAAAAAACAAAAACAAAAATAACCCCCTCTCAAAAAAAAAAAAAAAAAAAAAAACAGCATCCTCACCTAACACTGGATATTTTCATGAGGTGTGCCATGTTGTCTCTCAGAGAGCCCAGGAGTGGTTTCATCCCCATCACTCTGCTCCTGTAATTGTTTATGATCCTATCCTTTGTTGACTTTCCTGACTCACTTCATTTAATTCCTTACTAGTGTAACTTGTAAGAAACATTTACCCCAAAACGCTTTTCTCAAAATTTCTTGGGTGGATAGTTGAAATAATGACAAAGGAAGAACTGCATAGTGCCTAGCCTTTCCAGTCTTTTGGGATGAGGTTAGTTATAGACAGCAATCTATTTCAGTTGTAGAATATATTTTTATTCTGTTTTTTTAAACCAGCAAAACTAAACCTAGATATTTCCTGGAATCTTATACAAAGTCAGCTGTATGGTTGACAAACATGTCATCTAACTTTTCCCCAACCACTGGGAGTGAGACCATGTTGCTCACGACTGGATTAAGATAAAAATAGGAAGTGTGTTGAACTTTTCCCTTGGCTTATTCTGCAGACTCTCTTCTGTTCATTTCAGACTAGAAAGAATATGCCTGTTGTTTGAGTTATTCTTATAACTCAACTCCGGGTTGCTTATTGGATTAAAACTGCTTTATTGGTCAATAATTAATTATTACATGCATAAATGAGAAAGTCCTATTCATATACGCTGTGAGTTACTCTCAGTGATTAAAAGCTGATGTCATTGTCCTCTCTAAGTGCATTTTTCTTCTTGATCATTCCTATAACTTTAAAGACGAGAATACCTGACTGCCTAACAGGTTAACTGCTTATAAAAACAGATCCAAGTACTATCTCGAGTCAGATTTCTGATTCTAGAAGCCACCCTGTTCTTATAATATAGATAAAGAATAACATTTAACATCTATATTTCTTTCAAAATAGACCAATTCATTTCTTTGCTATACCTGACATGCTGGTTATATTTGTCGATAGATATTTCATATTGTTCCACACTTCCAGGAATTACACAGCCCAATATATGCTTATTTAAACACTGCACGTAAAGGCTGGCTCCTCACTTAGACAAAGAGGCTAGCTGTCTCTGAATCTTTTTTTTCTCTCCAAGAGTACTGCTAACACCATTGTCATCACCCTCAATAAATGGGCAGAGTAAAGTAGAGACTCCAAAATCATTATGCTTTTGTTTGCCAAAGAGTTTTATGTTCTGGGAGTTATGTAACTTTTGATAGATGATACTATGTAATATATTCCATCTGGAATCAAAATGCTTGTCATTTAATAAGGCAGATGAAGAAAGAACACTTGGACATCTTTACAGTATTATTGTAGACTAAGCAATCTTCAGATTGTAACAAATGATACCTAGAAAAAAATTGCCAACTCTCCCTTGCATGCATGAAATATGAGAAATTAAATGTATGGCTATTTTTCTTGTGAGCTTTTCCTTTGGGTTTGCCAGTAAAGAGATGACATAATTCATTCCAGATTTGTGTTACTTTTATGACTCCATGTGTGTATTTGTGTGTGTGTGTGCACGTGCACGCGTGTGCATGCACGCATGTGTTCTGTAGGTGTGTAGAAGGTAATATGCTAAATGGGACAACATTTTAGAATACTCATCTTCATTTACCACTCTGCACAACTTAAATTTGGCAGAATTGTGACACAGTTTTGGCATGGAGTCACAGAACTAATTATGTAGCATTTAATTGCAATGCTGATTGGTACGCATTTACATGGCATCTGAAAAGGTCATTTAAAATGGGTATGAGCTTTTTATACTTTGTGAGCATTCTCAATTTCATAACTTAATTTCAGAATAACTGAATATTAATTCATTGCCTTCAGGGTCCTTAGTCACAGCTGCTTTTTTACAGATGTCAGAGCTTTGATGTGGCAGTACTCATTTTATTCTGCTGAGATCTCTCAGCAAACATCTGGAATTATTCCTTGGAACCAAATGATTCTGTCCAATAACTTAGAAATTGTTGAACTATCTTTGTCCTTTAGTTTTGCTGAGAACTGATACAATCACTCATGCTTTGTAAAGTTCATTTGCTGAGATCCCCCCCCCCATAAAAGAAGTCAGTTTATGAGCAATGAAGTGGTATAGACAACAGTTCACTCATTAATTTCATTTCCAGCTGAAATTATGGTTGTTTATATTTAATTCTTTGCATATTTTCAAGTCTGATGACTTAGGGCCAAATATCTTCAAAGGAGTCTTTCCTTGTCCAGGATGTCTTGCATTCAAACCATTTTCAAAAACCAGTGGAATTAGTCTTAAAACTGTAGCAACTAATGCTATTGAAGTATCCTCAGAACTCTGAATTTCTAAACGTCCACTAGAAGTGGGTATCAAACGTTGGTAGACCAAGGGTTGGATTGTCAAATAGGGAAGGAAAGATGGATGCAATCTATTTTGTATACATTTATTTAACAATAAATGGCATAAGAAAATGAGACAATTATATCTTCAGATGATATTTTTCATTATTTAACAAATTATCTGTGACTGAGTGATTGACATAAGAAAGATTTCCTTTCACAGCCTTTGTGGCTCTATGTTAATGATTGAGGGGCTAGTTAATGGGGGGTCTGTCCCCCTTGTAAAACAGAGTTGTTATTTTGTTCTTCATAGGGTGTGGCTCACAAAGATAGTATATCTGCAACATGAGTGCATAATACTGTATGTACCCTCTTTTATAAAGGTTTGAACTCCTTTTATTAGTGCCTTGGTTAGGGTTCTATTGCTGTGAAGAGATACCATGTCCACCACAACACTTTTAAAGGAAGACATTTAATTGGGGCTGGCTTATAGTTCAGACATTTAGTCCTTTATCATCATGGCAGGAAGCATGGTGGCATGCAGGCAGACATAGTGCTGGAGAAGTAGCTGAAAATTCTGTATCTGGATCTGCAGGCAGCAGGAAGAGACAGTGAGCCACTAGACCTGGTTTGAGCTTTTGAAACCTCAAAGCCCACCCCCAGTGACATACTTCCAACAAGGCCACACTTGCTCCAACAGCACCACTCCCTATGAGCCTATGAGGGCCATTTTTATCTAAACCACAATAACAGAAGTCTCATGGATCTCTTCTTACTGGCCTGACCTTTTAACGTCATCATCAGCCCTTTACATTTCAACATACAAACTTTGGAAAGCGTATATCCACAGCACACACTTAATTTTGCAGATGAACTGTGTGTACCCAAATCCCCCTCTTGAAGCTATAACCCCAAGTACCTCAAACCATTCCTGTGGAAATAGAGATACATAAAGGGTGATTAAGTTAAAATTAGATGCTTAATGTAATCCTAATCCATTCTGGTTGGCATCCTTATAAGGAGTTTACTGTTGGTTTGATGAGAAACATAAGACATGAGACTGAAAATAGAGGGGAGAAACCTCAAGAAGATATGAGAAGACAGCCATTAATCAATAAGAGCAGTGTTGAAAGAGCCAAATTGATCTGGGATCTCTCAACTTCAGAACTGAAAGAAAATCAATTTCTCTTTTCCAAGCTACTCAGTTGGAGATACTTTTCTTATGGTAGCCTTCACAAACTAACATGCCTATAATATCAATGAAATTCATGGATTTTAGTGTCTTGGAATGATAGACTTGAAAATTAGTGATAAGTATATATTCCTTGGAGTGGGATATCTGAAGATGTAAGAGGTGATATCTTGATTGTTAAGCAAGTAAGAAAAAGGGTATCTAAATTGCTGAGAGTCTCAGGGATGCAGAAATATCAAGGGATTAATTTTAATGTTTAACTGAAGAAAAGAATCTAGTTTTTACAAGGAAGAAGGATCTTCATGCTATGGGACACTTAGGGAAAGTCCAGGGAGGGAGGCTGTAGGACTGGTGTTAGGCTATCAGCAGCAATCATGTGAATGAGGTTGAAAAGACGAAGTCAAATGCTGCAATATTGCTAAAATATTATATTTTAAAAAATTTCACTGGAGGACAGTAGCCTCTCAAATACAAAGTAAATTATCATCTTTACATACTCAGGTCTAAAAAATAGCTCAAATCCTCTCCTGGTTAGTGAGTTCAGGATAAATGGCTGACTGGACTTTCAATAGGCCCTGTCCATCCATGCCACAGTCCAGCTTAAAGCTCTGCCTTAAAAGCTCTATCCAACTCTCCACATTTTACAATTTCCCATGTAAAGCTCCTTATTGTTCAAGACTCATGGAGTCTCCTTGCAGAAGTTTTCAAACAGCTTAAGTTGTGAGTGGACTAACAAAGAACAGGAAATATCCCCAGAGTATTTGTTTCATATTCCTCTTGATACCTCCATTGAAGTCTTGTGTAAATAAAATTTGAAAAGCAATGAATCCATTACAACAAAGAGAATTGTGTATGAAGCCAACTACAAGAGACAGATTATCTCCATCTTTTGCTATAATAATAAAAAAAGGTGGAAATATATTAAGTGATGAATCAAAGTATGTGCTTTGGTTCAGTATTTGCCAAAATGTGGTATTAGTCACTTTTTTGATGCTGTGATAAAGGTAACTTATACATGGAGAGAGTTTATTTGGGGTTATTGAAAGAGAAGGGTCCATCATGATGGGGAAACAGGGCAACAAACCGTCAGCATGGTAGCAGGAGGCAGAAGCTGAGAGATACTTCACTAACACCAGGAATGAAGCAGGGTAGGGTGCTGCTGCATACTTTCAAAGCTTGCCCCCCCGTAACTTCAGCAAGGTTGCCACATCTGAACCTTCAAACACAGTGCCATCAAGTGGGGATCAAAGGTTCAAATGCTTCAGCCTATGGGGGAATATTTCTCATTCAAACTACCACAGATTGATATGGAAAAGCATTTAAATATGGGTTTCTTGCAACTTTGGAGAGTATATATTGATATTATTCTCATGTACCAAAGTACTCTGATAAAATTTTTCTTCTTTTATGTTGTTTGCCATGTTTCTTTTTCCATTTGTAAAGGTAGGCACTACAAATTTTAAAATTCACACACACACACACACACACACACACACACATTTGATTAGTGTATATGATTTCTGTTTTAATATAATATTTTATTAACTTTTTTAGAATTTCTTACCATGTATTATTATCATACTCTCTTATCACTCCTCCAAGTAACTCCTCCTGAATTCACTTCCCCCTTCTCCAAATCCTCTCAATAAATGCTCACATTGAAACATTTCTTTAAAGAAAATGTGTGGAAAACATAGTCCATTGTTCAAGATAGTATAACTTTATAAAAATACGAGCAGAAAGCTAAATATTCATCTAATAGAAGATGACAAGGTGGAGGGTAGGGCTAGAATAGTCATTAGTTTATCTCAAATAGAAAAAAAAATGCAAAGACTTTGTAGAACTGTTCAAACTAGATCTATGAGTATGAGGTTTTAATTGCTTAAAGTTTATTAATTATAAAAATAAGATAATTGTTATTAACATATAGGAAAAGGGTACTATGTATATTTATTTATTGCATATATATACATGTATATGTATATATATGTATATATATGCTAATGGATATTTCATAACAGAGTCTAAGTAACTTATTTAAAGCTGCTAAGAGAGATCAATGAAAGCATTTTACTGGCCATATAGAGAAAATGAAGAAAAATAAACCCAGTGAATATTTAAAGTTGCTGTCTCTATACCCTCAGAATAAGATAGAAAAAATTGAAAAGTAAAATTGTTCTTCCCACAGGGAAATCCTCCTTGAGGTTGGAATTTTACCAAGCTTATGTATTATTTACAGAAAATTAAAGTTCAAATATCACAATATTATGTAGCACTCAGTGTTTTGGATTTTACTTATTTATTACATTGAAATGATACATAAAATATGAATGAACCATGCATGAAAGGCTATTACACTGTAATTGCAAATGCCACAAGTTTCACCAACAAGCCGGACGTTTCTGTGTCCATCATCAGATCAGCCCTGCCCCGTATCTCCCTTCAGAAATTCTGGTGGGATGGAGGCTCCATTGCAGGTACATCCCACACATGAAGGCCTCCTTTCCCCGGGCACGGCAAACCTGAGGTTTGGAAGGGATTATCTGGAGGTTCCATTCTTTGCCCCATGGCCAGAATCTCTCTTATAATTTGTTTACTTTTTCCTAGAAGATGAAAAAGTTAACTCTTTTATGTATTTCTGAAACAGAGGATAATGGGCATTTCCGTCAAAATAAATAAATAAATAAATAAATAAATAAATAAATAAATAAATAAATAAATAATCTGTATTTCAAGCTTTGGTGGTAGGTACATTTGTATCTGATGCCACATGCCGAGGCTCTTCCTGACACCCCTCCCCGTCTTCAATTTAAAGGAATTCACATTTCTCATGCTTTCTTTTTTCCCCAGATGACTTTAGGGACTGACCATATGATCTGAATTTTCAGAAGTAGCTTTTTTAAAAATATATATATATATATATATATACAGAAATTCTGTTGGTTCATCTCTTTCCACTGCTCTAAAGCAGTATCTCTATCTCTATATCTAGAGAGTGTGGCCAATCTATTCTGTCAATTCCCAACAGCTTTGAATTGTTTGTTTGAATGCAAGCAAAGAGGCCTAAAAATGTGACAGTTGGCAGGGTTCCCCCCTCCCAGTGGAAACAAACCCTGTTATATATTGTCTATAACGTTTCTGACAGTTTTTGCAAAAGCAAAAAAAAAAAATAGTAATCATTCCTGCTGGTCATTTGACTGTTCTGATCTTTGTCCAGAAAATTTTTAACTTGTCTTCTGAAAGTTTCAGAAGTTTCTATAAAGTCTCAGACAAGAGTCCCTTTCTATACTTGGGTTTTTTGTTTGCTCAGCTGAATGTCAGTAAAAAGTCATATTTTCAAAGCTAGAACAATAAAACAGAAATTCAAACAAAAAATCCTGCAATTTTATGGTTCTGTATTCAACTTGCTTATAAGATTTTGATTATATATAAATATATTTCTCTGTATATTTAATACAGAGCCTCACTACATAGTCTTGTCTGGCCTCAAATTCATTGAACTGGCTACTCCTTGGTTGCCAACTTAACTACATCTGGATTTAACTAAAACCCAAAACTGGAGGGTACACCTGTGAGGGATTTTTACTTAATTTAAAGTAAGGTGGTCCACTTCTAATCTGGATTTTGATAAAAACAAACAATAACAACAACTAAAGCCCCCACCTTTAATTCAGATTATTTGAGCTAGGGAAAGACACAACTTTAATCCTGATCTTGAGTTGGAAAAACACATCTTCAGTCCAGATCATTTGAGCTGGGAAGACCCACCTCTAATCTTGGCTACACCTTCTGCTGGAAGCCTATATGACAGGGAAGCAGGAAACCTTTGCTCTTTGCCTGCTTGCTCTAACTCTGATAACAAGTCCATTCCTTCACTGGCATTGGAGTCCGCTTCTTTGGGATTCCAGTGTATACCAAAGGCCATTTGAGAAAGACATCTAGCCCTGTGGACTAGAAACTAATGGATTCTTGAGCTTTCCTTTAATAGCTGGCTATAGTTGGATTAGCTAGGCTACAGCCTGCAGTCATTCTAATAAATCTATATATGGAGAGAGATATTTGTTCTATACGTTATGTTACTCTGGATAACCCTGACTAGAGATTCATCTACCTCTGCCTCCTGAGTGCTGGGACTAAAGCACGTGACACCACACCCAACAGTGTAATATTATCAATACGTTTTTTGGTTTTCTCAAAAAAGAATTATTTTTACCAAGATATCTTACTATCTAAGAATGCATAAAGAATACATAGAGAGCTTTTGTTTAATAAAACAATCTGCTACTTTACTAAATCATAAATTACTTCTAATATATGCAATCCTTCAAAATTTTTGCAAAAATTGATCAGAAGGAAACAGTTTAGACTAGTATCTTAATAATCAGTTGCAGACACATATTGCTTTAGAGTAATTAGGTATTTTTTCCTTTCCTTTGTTTGTATGTACATTAATATATTTATTATTAGGATAATTATAGGTTAAGAGGAGTCAATTACCCCCCCCCAATTTACCCCATAATTTAACTCCAACAGATTGTGCTGACTGCATTTTTATTTACTCTAACACCCTCAAATTAAATGCTAGTGTAATTAGCATAATTCATTAGTCACAAAGACTGGTACAACTTTTAAATATAACATTTTTATTGATTCTTTGAAAATTTCATACCATTTGTTTTAATTATCTTCATCTTTCACTGTTTTCCCCAACTATCTTTATATCTACACACAGTGTTGTACCTTTTCATGTTTTTTAATAATCCAAGCAGTCCTGTCTGTGTTACCCATGTGCTCCTGTGTGTTGGTCCATGTACTGGAGCATGGTTGGACTACTAGGGAGACTTCCATAAAAATAAACAAATAGCCTGACTCTCCCTCTCCCAGAAGTCACCAGCTGTCAGTAGCTTCTTAGTTAAGGTTAAGGATCATGAACACCTTCCCCCTCCGTGACTAAATGTTGGCTGCTTTGATCTTGTTCCGGTCCTGGGAAGACAACCACAACTGCTATGAGTTCATGAGCCCAGCAGGCCTGTTACATTAGAAGATTCTGTTCTGCTTTGGTCTTCCTCGACCTCTGGCTCTTATAATCCTTCTAAGTCCTCTTCAGTGAGAGTCCCTGAGCCCCGATGGAGAGAGGGTGGCATATTTGTTCAATTTGGGGCTGAACATCCCATAGACACATATTCTGTGTACTCTGACCAGTTGTGACTTTTTTTATTAAACACTGTCCACTTAACAATGAACAGTTCTGATGGAGTCTGAGAGCTTCAATATGGATATGGAGATAGGAGTTGAGAGGACAGTTTTACAATATGTCCTTTTTGGAAAATAATAGTAGTAGTCAACCCTGGGGTCTGTGAGTGTACCAATAACAGT
Organism: Peromyscus eremicus; assembly: GCF_949786415.1. Lineage (NCBI taxonomy): Eukaryota > Metazoa > Chordata > Mammalia > Rodentia > Cricetidae > Peromyscus > Peromyscus eremicus. Next base: position 29,818,109 of record NC_081434.1, read on the forward strand.
TGACCTCCTATAGAGTGGTCCTTAAATCCAATCAGAACATAGTAAATTACTACCATGACATGTAATCCACTATTGTATCCATGGCCATGTCTTTCCACCCAGTATTTTAGCTCAAAGGGTTCACAGACTGTCAATGACTTTTTGCTTTCCTCCAGAAGCCTACTTAGCACTTCTGGCATTATAAAAGCTAGTCAGGATAGTAAAAGCTTCTTGGTCAATACCAATTTGAATTCTCCATGTTTTATTGTCTTAGTCAGTGTTTTAATGCTGCGAGGAGACACTATGGCCGTGGCAACTCTTATTTTATAAAGCACTTAATTGAGGCTTGCTCACAGTTTCAGAAGCTTAGTCCATTCTCATCACGGCAGGGAGCATGGTGGCGCACAAGCAGACATGACGGAGAAATAGCTGAGAGTTCTATGGCTGGATCTGCAGGCAGCAGGAGGAAGGAACCTATGGTCCTGTCTTGGACTCTTGAAACTTCAACGATCACCCACATTTTTCCCCAGCAAGGCCACACCTCCTAATCCCTTTAAATAGTGTCACTCCCTTCTGACCAAAAATTCAAATCTATGAGTCTATTGGGCCACTCTTATTCAAACCACCACACTTAGGAATAAATTTTTTACAGTCTTCAGTAATAATGTTTTTCCTTTGCATTCTGGTGTGCAACCAGGAGCAGTGGCAATAGTCTGCTTGTTATGTGGCTCTATGGACATCTTGAAAAACAACTCCAAGGAAGGTCAGCATAGCTGATATTGAACTTTCATTTGGCCAACCTATGTTTTTTAGAAAAAAAGGTATTTTAAAAACAGATGGCAAAAAAAAGATGGCAATGTTTTATTGGAAGAGATATACAGCATATCTCCTGGTCAGAACCTGGAGCTCTAAAGCTAGACTACTCAAGTTCAAGTTTGTCTTCTCATTCAGCAGGTAAGTGGTAGCTACAAGATACTTAAACTATTAGTGTTATTCAAAAATTCATCATTTTATACTGATATTTTTGTAAGCACTTGTATCAGATTCTTACACACAGTTTGCTTGATCTTCTGACCTCTGGAATTTTAGTTTCTCTGCTCTCCTTTCCATTTCTTCGCCTTGGGGCATTTAAGACTTTGGAAATTATAATATCTAAGGCTCAAATAACTTTCTTCTGAGCCATATGCACCACATTTCTATCCACCTGTATTTAATTCCACGTAGCCCCCATCCTTTTTCTCCAAATAATCTGTTATCTGATAAATGAATTTCCTTCATGATCCAACCCAACGTCATTGGCCTCCAGCTCTACAGCACCATCTTTGTCTGCCCTTCATCAAAATTTCAAACCTTTAATTTCAGTTTGATCACTTACTTATTTTTCTCCATTCTGGCTTTGTACATTGGTCTGATTTGGAAAGGAAAATCCTTAAATTTTCATGTCTGAGTGCCAACTAATAATAAAATTTTGACTTATTCCTTTTTGAGTGCTTTCCACACATCAGGTGATAAAAGATCAACATCTGTTCTCTTGATAGGTAAGATAGATGGTACTGCTCTCTGCTTAATAGATGAGAACCCAGTGCCTACAATCAGGCAGGCACTTGACAAAGATCAGAGCCATGGTAAATGGCACTGGCTGATTAAAAATGTGATCTTTTTTTCCTGCAAAGCAGAAATCACTGTGCTACATGCTTCTCCTAAGGAGCTTCTGATGCTTGCTGAGCTTTCTGCCCTTCATGGTTCCATAAGTACTCTGATTTTATTATTCTTTAGCATTAGTTTGGAAGTTTGCACAATCTCTATGCTATGGTTAACTTTGGAAAAATAAGAAGTGTTCATGGGTCAATAAGCTTTCTATCCCCAGACACAGTGGCTCTCTTGGAGCTTTTAAATTTAAAATGTCTCCCTATGTGTTTATCTGTTAGATATCCATATTTTGATGTTAATATCCATATTGACCTCTGTCTTTAGGCTTTGGCACTTGTAGATGAGTACCATAGAATAAACTTTCTTCATACAGTTGGTCTTTGAGGCTGGTTACTGATACAGCTTCTACATGCCTCAGAATTTTTTTTTAGTTAAAAAAATATCATTCTTTCTAAATAGATAATTCTAGTGGCTTTGGCATAGAGGATGGATGATAAGCAGGACAGCCTTGTGATTAAAGTGTTGAACTTCTAATTCTCTTGCTTTTTACCTCCCAAAGGCTGGGATTATATGCATGCAACAATACATCTCTCCTAGAAACATAGTCTCTAACATCATCAGTTTTACATTAACTGCCGTTCTATTATCATATCTTTCTTTTTGTTGATGTTTTAATTCAAACCAGTCAGTGTACAGGAGTGAAATCTTAGCTGATTTCTTCGTATGCAACCTTAAGTTCCCTCAAATGTCACACAACAGTACTGATTTACCATCACAGCATTTACCATCACTGGGAGCTTGTCTTGACTCTTCTGGTGTTTACACTCCCTTAACTCTCAACATACGGGGGTGTTATTTCTTGTCACTATTTGACAGGTGAAGAGAGAATTTGAAAATTCTGCCCAAGTGTAAATGACAAGGTTGAGGTGTGAACTCAGAGATTTTAGCTTTATGCTTGATGGTCTTCACCACTGCATGATGCTACCCCTGACGAACATAATCCTTTCCATATTAAAAGTCTTCTGTAATTCCCAAATTCTTCCAAGGATCTTGCAGTCTTTAAATAATGCCTTGAAATATTGTTTTCTTCCACCTCGGTTATTAAGTACTTTTCATTTTTTATGTGTTTCTTTAGTCATTATTTCTTTAGAAAATTCTTCATCAAGTTAGCATTACTAATTACTTTGCAGAATGCAAACATTTGTTACAACTAAAATCCGTCATGGTTTTGTGATATTACACTAATCTGCGTGCCATGCACTAGAATATAACTGAACAAAATTTGATCTTGCCTGTGTAATGCAGTCTGGTGTATGGGTGCCTGTGCGTGCGCACGCACGCACACACACACACACACACACACACTATCCAATAAATGCTTGAAATAAACACAAGACGATAATGCAGGAAGGCAGGCTAGAAGGGAGGTATGGGAATAAAGAGGGAAATATTGAAGGTGGAAAGGGAAGTGAGAGTGAGGTACAGGGAGAGAGAGCGGGAAGGAGAGAGAGAAGGAGGAAAGAAAAAGGAAGAAGTTGCAAATACCTGGCAGGAACATTTCACAACAAACCTGCAAGTTAGTAATGCTTTTATATCTTTTCTCTTGAATCATTACCCAGGCTCCAGTTAAACAATACCAATTGTCTCAAGATAAATTGCTGGACAAATCTGAGTAAGAAGGTATTTTCTTATTATCTGTGAAAGATACATTTGAAGATTCACAGTGGGTAGCTAAAACCATGGATCCATAGCGGGTAGCTAAAAACCATACCAATCCATAAGTATGCTGTCTTCTCTCATCACATACATAGCTGTAACATACTTGAATTTTTAAGTGATACGTGGAAAGAGATTCACAGTGATAACTAATGGAGAGAGAGAGAGAGAGAGAGAGAGTAATCATAGCAGTCTACAGTAATACAGTTTTTGATATTATTTCTTTCTCAAAATATTATACTGCACCCTTCATTTGCAATGTCTGGAGATAACAACGTCTACAGTATGAGATGAAGTGAGGTGAGAGAGACTGGCCTTGTGGTGCATGCACAGAGAGTATTTGGACAAGAAGATCGTGATGTTGTAACAACAGGCCACTTAGATCAGATGTGACTTAAGAATGGATAGGGTTTACAGAATAGATTGGTTGGAGAAAGGGATGGTCCACTTCCTTACTGGGGTGTAGCAGGGCACTGGACACTGGCCATTCTCAGAAAGGTGCATAACTTAAAACTTATGATGTCTTTAATTCTGGAATATTCCTTTTATTCCTTTCAAACTACCATGAACACTAGTAACAGAAACATCAGAAAACTAAGCTGTGGGTAATGGGGGATGGTTATATCAGAAAACCTGCCCCTACATAGATTTTGATTCCTTATAAATTTCACCCATTCAAATTTCCTTTTGGATTACCTAAAATATATTTCAAATCATAGCATTTCAAACTTTTGTAGGTATATTTCTCTATGTACTATTTTTTCCAAGTCTGGTAACAGCTAATAACCTGTTTTATGATATAATTGTATATGACATAATTTTTATAATGTATGTGCCTCAAATAATTTTTCAATTTTGATTTATACCAATTGATTTGTTTTCTTGCCTTAAGAATATTTTAGTTGACCTCTCACTCCAAATAAATTTGAATGTGAAAATAAATAAATAATAATTAATATCATGTTTTGTTCATGAGAATTCATGTTACAAATATGGTAAGTATTTTAAAAGACTTTGGAGTACAGGAACCTACTGAATTCCTCTACAAGTGTTTCACAAATATATATGGTCTTTTCTATATAGAAATATATTGAGTTGTTAGAAAATCATTTTGAAATCATATAGAAATTTATATATAAATTTTGTATTATGTATTTATTATTATAGCATCTGAAAAAAATTATAAAGCTAGAATGCAACAGAAAAGTATACCTGGTTGAATAATGAAATACTGAGTTTTTTAAAACTTACCACAAATAAGTGTATTACATCATGTACTTAGAATATAATCTTTCTTATGCTTATTGGAAAAAATAAGACAGGAGAACATTTTGTATTCATGCTAGCAAAACAGTTGAGACTAAAACACTTTCTTATTATAACAGTTCCTAAATGAAAGTTGTGAATAGTGTCCCTGAAACAACATCACACTTCCCTTTTGTTAGAAAACATTTGATATTTTTATTTAGAAAATCCAAAAAACCATGAGCAAAATAAGAGCTGGATAATTTGCAATTTGAGTAAATTTCTACTGTTAAAACAGTGTGCTTTCATGAGAATCGTGTTATGACAACTGTACAATGTAGGGATGGAGTTACTGGAAAATAGTTTATTAGATACAAGAAAAAATATAGGAAATGATAGTAAACCACAAATGTCTTCATTGTTTTAATCTTAAGTGACTAGAAGATCTCTCTTCTGCTTCATTGTTTATTTCTAATGGCTAGGAAGCATTTGACTAGTAGATTCATGATGATTATGACAAAGGATTATTTCGCTTATTCATTTTCTTCAGCACTTCCTACAGCTGTCTCATTGTTGTGCTGATATATACACAACCAGTACACATAAATTTGGTCATAGACAAGTAAATCACTTTGAATATGTAACCATAAAAATGACTTGATATTAGTAATATTAGCAAACAGACAAAAATAGCTTTGAGTTGAGACGTTATCTCAACTCTGTGTCTATTTAGTTAATCGGAGGAAAGCAAATTAATACAAGCAGCAGCTGTATGCCAGTGACCAAAGCATTTTCAAATGGAAAAAAAAAAATAAGCTGCATAGATGAAAATTGTGGTTAAGAACAATTGTAAGTGTGGCTTGTGACCTAAACCTAGGAGAAACAATCCAATTTCATGCCACACGCATCTACTCTTAATCCAGTTTGGATTTGGTGGCTGTTTATATAATGAAGGCCTGAAGAAGCTTGAAGCATGTCACTAAATCTATTGGGATTGGTGGCTTGATTTCATTCCCATCCAGGCGCAGGTAGCTCAGTTGAGGTCCGTGAATGAAGGCATCCTGTTCTGCACGCAGTGTGGTGGGACATATTACTGAGATGTTCACATCTACGGAAGGAAAAATAGCATGAGCGGTTAAATTGAAACACCAAAAAAGTTTAGAAGTCTAGATGAAAAAATACTGCAGTGGCCCTAAGGGGCCAAATGACCTCATGTGATGAAAGCGGTAGAGATACAAACCGTTGTTTAACAAGTTATTGTACCTATCTGTTTCATAAGAATAATCCTGGCCAGGCAGTGGTGGTGCACGCCTTTAATCCCAGCACTCGGGAGGCAGAGGCAGGCGGATCTCTGTGGCCAGCATGGGCTACCAAGTGAGTCCCAGGAAAGGCGCAAAGCTACACAGAGAAAACCTGTCTCGAAAAACAAAAAACAAAAAACAAACAAACAAACAAAAAAAAGAATAATCCTGGAAAATATTTGACAGAACAGGTGCAGTGTTCTCACTCTATGCCCTGCTGTATTTTAGTGTGAGATATTACATAGGTAATATTATTGAAAAAAAAATGATAGATCCAAGGTAAATAAGATATCTCAGATATTTTCTAAGCTTACAGGTGAGAGGAAGCATGTGAAAATTGCCTTACTATGCAAAAATGAGAAACGTATTTGGAGGATTAAAAGCAGGGACAGCTATTAGACCTGGTACATAGGTAAATGAGTTGACAGATAGGTGGAAGAGTTCTTGCAAGGATAATATGCTGTATTGTTACCTTAAAATATGCAAAGTAATATATAGTACGTTTACATGAAGTATTTATCGTAATTCTAATATAATGCCTAAAGTCGTGAATCCCCCCACATGAATCTATTTAGTTGTAGAGAAGGCATTTGCGAAGGGTTGAGCCCAAGAAATACCCCATCAACCTTTATACCTGGTACTGATGGGAAAAGGAAGACCTGTCTTGGACTAGAGTTCTTGGCACTAACAGCCACACTGAGAGTCCTCTCCAGAGTGAAGAGCTGTTATGTGCCCAAAATTCCTGTAAGCTTGGGGCAGATGATCTCAAGCATTAATCCATGGCTTCAGCTTTCGACAAAAAAAAATGAGCAAGAGCTCCTTTTCAACTAGATACACCTAACTTGGGAAAAGTCTCTCTTCTATGTCTTTTTGGTGCAAACAAATTCACAATATAATTTCAAATGATTTAATACTTGGATAATGGCTGTTTTGTCCAAACCTTATGTTATCTTGTGAATTGATTTGATTTAAACAAGGCTCACATATGTAAATCAGCTTTGTGGTTATAGTTTTTTCAAATGCATAATCACTTTATCCACACACAGACCTTATCAGGAAATATGACTATTCTTTCCACCTGGGTATTGTATAAAAAGTCAGCCCAGACTAGCCTTTTTCTCTTACTTGGGATCCTTGTCCACCAGGGATACTGTGTTTCACTCAGTGCCTTATTTAATATCCTCATCACTCCCATACCTCATATTCAGTATATCCAAATAACTGGAATAAGAGAAATAGGAGTTATAAACTTAATAATTTTCCATAAATTAGGATTCTTCTCAGAGAATGTGTAGAAGTAACTTATTGGAGTATACGCATATTTTCGATAAAAATTCAAGTCCCTCGTGCTCAGAAGAAACACATGCTTTTCCAAAATCACAAAAGCCAAGTTCATTGGTAAATTTAGTGGACTTTTCATATACAAGTTTTGTTATTTGCAAATATTTTTTAACAACTAGATTATTTGACAAGAACTAAGTACATTATCAATTATTATAACACAATGCGATCGATAAAATTCTCATCCAGTGAGTCCAACAAAGGAAATTTTTATTCTACATTTATTTCTGTGGTAAACAAAACTAGATCCATGTGTTAAATGAGCGGACATGGCTTCCTTTTGTTCAAGGTGAGAGACTCGAGCCTCTGGTTTTGAATGTCCCATTACTCCGTGTGATTGGACAGCTACTGTCCCCTACCTGGGTTTTAGTTTTAGTTTTCTCTTTGAACTTCCCAACAACATCACAAAAGGGTCTTGGAGGGTTTCAGGTTTCTCCAGCCAAGGAAATGATTACAAGCAATGAAATGATTATGGACTTGAATCCTTAGGCTCCTGGGGTGGGGGATCCCTACAACGTTTCACAAACTCAGTTGAGTCTGACACATGCTAATATACAAAGTTGACTGACTAAAATATTGGGATGTATTTCACAGCCTTTGTAAACCTTCTGTGAAGTTTCAGGAGAGGACACAATGGCTTCCTTCACAACCTTGTTCTCAATGCTGGCACCCTCATTCCTGAAGACTTGATCTCAAGCTCCCAGCATCTGCAACTCACATACAAAAGTCTATGTTGAATCACCTGAAATTAACTTCCATCTCCAGTTATCTGTGGGGCTTTATTATAGACAAGGAATTAACCTATAGGAACATAGACCTCTCATCAGGAAAAACATATAAACCCAGGGTCCTCCTTAAACATTATGATGTTTGGATCAACTAAACATACTCATCTAACAATTTTTCTGTGTTGTATCTTTTCCTTCTGACTGGTGTGTTAAACAGTGCATTTCCTCACCACTGGGGGGAAAAATAACTGCTGTGTTGGCAACCAGCCATATAGTTCCAAAATTTTATGCTCAATTACATGGCAATAATAATGAAAGCAAAAATCTGTGCTCTCCAAGCAGTGTCAGTGGAAAGGTGCTCCGACCCTGTAATGGAATGGTTATGTGATCGTATGCTAAATGAACCTTCAGCGAATGATAACTAGGAAGCATAAACCTGTGGCATTTACCTAGGTTACTTTCTATAGAACACTTTCATCAACTCTCACTTCAAGAACGCATTAAAAAAAATTACAGAAGGAATCTCCCCATGGTTATCCTCCCCAAAATGCTTATATTGGATATATGAAGATGAATCTTAGCCTGTGTACCAGTTTCTAAGCATGGATTATAAAATTGCTCACTTCCATCACCAGAGACAGCCTGATGTAACTATGAACAGGTTGAGTTCATCTCAAATGTTTCCAAGAGTGTACGTTTTGTAACCACTTCATCCTTCGATAACATTTTTGCTTTGAAAGGCTCCAACCTGATCCACTATCCACTCTGTATTCAAAGCTGTTTTCAAGAAAGAATAGTTATTTTCCTCACTAACTAAGTCCTGGTAATTACCAGTTCCCAGGGCATTTGTTTCCTTCTCAAGTAACTAAATTCTTGAGCATCTGTAGTACCTCTATGTATGATAACCCACAGAATCAGGACCAGCACTTGGGAACTTGTTGAGAATGAGAGGTCTCGGGTTCTATCCAAGACTGAATGACTCAGAAACTCTGGGGTGAGGGGACACTATCATATGCACACTGAAACCTGCTCTACCATGGAGTATTTGGTCAATGATGATACTTAGGGAGATTCAGGCATCAACTCTTATATCCTATTCTGTAGATAATTCATGAGATTGTACCTTACATATTTTCTCCAACAAATTTACCCCACAGAGTGCCAGGCATGGGGGCACAATCCAATAATCCTGGTACTCAGGATCTTGGGACAAGAAGTTGACCTTGTGTTCAAGGCTACTCTGAGAGACACTGAGATGTAGTGATGTTTAACCACAGAGAGAGAAATACCATAATCTCTCCAAGGCAAAGAAAACAGAGGTATTTCCTTTCTCCCATATGTAAAATTCCTGTGTAGATGACTAAGATTCAGTTTTCAATCCTGAACTTGAAGATTTGGGAATTTTGATTTATGAAAGCTGAATCAACAACATTGTGTAATGAAAACTGAAAATAATTTGTCAATTCTAACAGCCCATTACTTGTGTGTTGGTAGGGGGAACAACACAATTGATATTCTTACAAGGGACAGAGACTAGACATCATGATGGACATTTTGGTCACAGGCATATCTTCATGGCTACTTACTTTTAATTTTGTTGTGATCAAGGTGAAGGTGCTGCAGGTTAGCGTTAATTCGGGGAAAGTTTGTGAGCTGGTTGTGAGACAGTTGGAGATCCAGAATTGACGACACATCAAAACCTCTCGACGGGAGGCCTGCATCTGACAGTCTGTTGTGGTTAAGTCTCAGGAAGGCCACTTTAGGAATCACATTGAAATAATTTTCGGGTATTGCTTCAATGGAGTTGTTGTCCAGAAACAGCTGCATGGTGTTGGCTGGTAATCTTGGAGGCATGTTCCTCAGGGCATTCTTGGCCATGTTTAGCTGCATGAGGTTCTTAAGTCCCTTGAAGGTGTCTCTTTGAAAGGCGTTATCTATAAGTTTGTTATGCTGTAGGTCAAGAAGGGTCAGGTTTTCCAGATTACTGAAGGTCCCCTGAGGGATTCTGGAGACCTTGTTTCTAGCTAACTGTAACTGTTCCAAACTTCTTGGCAATGGAGAAGGTACCTCGTCTAGCTCATTGTCTTCTAGAAACAGGAAAAGAAGTTTCTTTAGCTGGCTTAGAGCCCCCTTCTCAATCCCATAGTTGGTTATTTTGTTCTTGTTTAAATTGATCCATCTTAGCTGGGTAGCGTTCTCAAATGGTTTCTCGGGTATGGTTTCTATCTGGTTGTTTTCCAGGTAGAGGTACCAGATCCTTGAAGGAATAGCAGGGATTTCTCTGAGACCTCTGTTCTCACAGTATAAGGCAGTAGGGAAACTAGGTGGACAAAAACATTCCCTGGGACAATAAAAATCATCATGCACATCCCAGTCCTCTGGATCCTGTACCTCATAGGCCTGTCTCACACTCTGTGTCCACACATTATCTGCTATGAGTAACACCCAAAGCGTCAAACAGATTGAGGTTGCCATTACAACACCTGTAGAGTAAGTAACACAAACGTTAAATAGTACACTGATCTTTAAATACTAGCAAGAATCAACCCAGAAAAGCATTGTTTCTTCAATGTGGGGCTGAGAATCTTTGCTTTTAATCCATACATATCAATGAATACACATTTATTGAGTACCCATCACAGGCAAAGCAGTTTACAGACGTTGAAACAAATTCACAGTCCTTAACCTTTCTGGGTTTAACTGAGTCATAGTGAAAGCTGAGAAATGGAAAGCAAAGTTTAGCAAGCTTAAGTGCTTTTCCATTTCAAGCTATTAACTCGAGAAACTTTGCTGAAACCAGTAGTTGAGTATAAGAGAACAAAATGTGATCTAATAAATGAAGTGGCAACTGCGTGCTGTTCCTAAGAGGTGGGCATCTGCATGTGCTTTTATTTTTACCCTTAAATGAGAATAACATCTGGAGGAGATTTCCCAGGTTCTTTGGCCCTCAGACCAAAGAAATGTAGAGATCAAAGGACAATTTCAAAGTTTATGGTAAAGGATGGGTCTAGGATCTGAAGTAAAGTATGTGATTCATCTCTGGCTCTGTTGCTGAAATTTTCAGGTAAGCTTTACTTTTGAGAAAGAGTTGTGTAACTTTAAGTACAAATCAGAATGAAGATGTTCAGCCAAGAAGCAGAATTATGAATTTCTCACATAACCTTTATCTCCTATATAATTGTTATAATCTCCCTCATATGGACTGTCTCTATATTTTGCAAATGTATATATATGCTCATGCCTGTATATGACAGAAATTATATAGAGCTAACGTATCAGTTGTATAATTTTGATTCATGTTTATTCACCTATAGCATAATTAATCAGGATAAGAAAGAACAAAAACTATTTAGAACGTAAGTCAAAATTTCCCCTATATTTATATATCCAGTATAAATATAACAAATACTAAGTTAATAGTTTCTGATATATACTTTTAGAAGAAAGAAATTTTCCTCCATTGAATAGCACCAAATATAACATTCACAAAGAACTAGTGTCAGAGAAAAATATATACATAGTACATATTTTAAACATTAGCTTATAACCTGTGTTACATATACATATATAAAATTACAGTTTCCTCAGTGGGTATTTAGCTAAAGCAACTAATAGTCAGCACAAATACATTTCACCAAATCCTAGGGACATAAACATAAAATCACTCATTAATGGAATGTTGGTCTTTCATTCCTCCCATTAACGTTCAGAATAGTTTCTGCCAGCTGTCAGACAGCCTCTGAAGGCAGAATGCTTCTCTGGACTGCTTCCAACAGAGACAAGTTAAAGTTTCTTCAGACTAGAGATTTGCATTAGTTATTGAAGTTGTAACACCACATCTTTTGAATCAGAACTCTGAGTATCTAACCCAAAAGTTGTTAAAAAAAAAAGTACAGAATAGTTTACCTTGCTTTCCAGGAATATACCGTTGAGTCCCGTGGCTGGTCTGACGCTGGGTAAAATAAATTGATGGGGGAGGGGAGGTAATAAAAGAATGAAAACTCTTTGTTTTGACTTGATGCTGTTAAACCTCCAATCAGAATAAATGAAAGAGATGGTGACTCTTCGCCATGAAGACCTGTTGATGTATTGTTTCCACTCTGACAGGCTCCAGGATGGCTTACCTCAGCCTTCTTGGATCTTCTCCGTCCTTTTCTATTGGTCACTGCCCCTCACAGTAATGGAGTGACCCAACCTTTGCTGTCTGGTTTTTAGAGTCTTCTGTAAGATGTATGCACTGTTGGCTCCAATTTCAATTCCTCCAACAACAGCAGTACCTTGTCACCTCAGGAGAGGAAATTTTTCTTTTAATTCCAAGCATGATTTTCAATAGTCAAGGCAATTTTCACTCTCACTTCACAATTCCAGGGACGTTAAAATGTGCTGATGTATAGATCGGATCCACCAGCCAGCCACTGAGGAGGATTTTAATTGTAAAGAAAACAAAAAGAGATTTTGAAACATTTCTTTTTCTTGATGATCTTTTAAAACAATTAAGCACAAAAAGTAAAGGCCAATATATTCTGTTCATGTGGACATATTTTATTCATTTCTGATATAAAACAGATGCTGGAATGTTTTGAATAAGAGAAACACAGATTTGAAAAAAAATTAAAATTCTCTTTAAGTAGCTATAGTTGATTTACCTGCTAAATATAGTAATCACCTTGGTTTCATAGAATCAATTATTGTCTCTCTATCCACCCATTCCTTAATAATAACTTTAAATAATTATTAAAACGGGATGACTTTTTTTATTATATTATAACACATGTTTTACATTCGGTGACTTATAAGGCATTCTGCTGCACTGAATTTCTTTTTTCTCTAACATATGTCTAGTCTAAGTTCTTCTATTTATCATATTTAAGGGAAAATGGTAATTCTATTGAGGGAGGATGCAAACAAAAATCTGTTTTATTTCAGGCTGTTTTCTGTTGACCGTAGTCATTTTTTTTTTTTTTTTTTGGAGACATACATGTTATTAGGAGATCAAAGGCTTTCATGTCTATCACCCACCAACACTGTTCATATGAGTTGTATCAGAGACAGAGGGCGCTGGTGGGAAAGGACCTTTCTGATCCATATATCTCTGTGGCCTTACATGGGTCAATTAGGATTCAGATTTATCATCTACACAACAACAATGGACTCCCTCATAGGTTTCATTTCTTTTTAATAAGGGAATACAGAAATACTAGTCTTTCTTGGGAATTTTCACTATATATCCAATTAGAATAAGTATGTGTATTAATGGCTATAGATGAAAGAAGAAATATGATTCACACATCTTTTCATGGTCCTACAGGTACACACAGGACATAATTTTCAAAAACACTCTAGTTTTTTTTTTTTTTACAGCTTTTTCATACCATCTTTCTCTTCTCCACATTACGTTTTATTGTTTTCTTCTCTCCGTTTCATATTTCTTTCCTTTTTTTCTCAATCCATGGGATAGAAGTGCAATGGGATGTCCAAATCTACACAGTCATAATTTTCTTTTTGAGGCACACTGATTTTAGTCATTTCTAAACTTATTGCCCAAATATTTCTATGTGTTCAGTAGGAAAATCAGCATATTTCACTTCTCCAGTCTATTTTCCACTTATCATTCTGCTTAGGATTTAGTCACCAAAATGTGGTCTCTTGTGTTGTTCTTTTTAAAAATGCTCTGGCCAAATCAGCAGTGATCTCCGTAAGAATTATTCACTGATTCACCTATTTGCCCTGGAATAGTACAAAATTACCTCATTAAATGTCCCTCTCATTTGAAGATATCACCCTTTCTGGAATATTTTCTCTTTTTAATAATTCCCTTTGTCTACATCGTGGAGCTCTCTTTCTTCTTTCTAACCCTATGTAAAATGCTAGAGGTGTTTCTAAGCCTTTAAAGGTTCTGAGTTTCTGCCTGCTGTCCCAGGCCTCTCCCTGATGTAGACACAGCTCCTACATGATTCCGCCCCCAGCCTTCCCTTCTGCTATAATGTCTCTTGAACAAGTATCTCTAAATTGGTCTTAGAACAATACCAGTACTCCAACATATGTTTGTCTACGGATGGAAACGATAACTGTGGATAATTATTCTCTTTTCCTTACTCTCCTTATGTATACATTATGGTTAATACAATGATTGATTTATAGTAGTAAAACTACCCATTTGATAGAGTTGAAATGTCATTTAAATAAGTCAACATGTTAAAGTTATAAATGTACAGACCTATAAATCAGACATACTAGTTTTACTGTTCTGATATTTCTGGTATATTTCCTCTTCAAAATAGTTTTATTGCTCTTACAAACTCAGGATAATTTGGCCAATCACAACTATCAAGATATGTATGTGACAAGGAGATATTACAGCTGCTTCCTTGTTGGCAGTGACAACTATAGGGATTTTCCCTTATAACCTACATGGATGTATTGTGCCTAAATTAAAGTGTCATTCAGTTGAATCTCATATAATGGACATTTATTTACAATTGGCTTTAAAATCATAGGTGTAGAGTGTCTTCATTATGAAGGCTACTTAAATTTTCACTAAGCATATGAAATACTGATTAAGACAAAATAAAACACACCCTCTGTTGAAATACTATTGTTCTAGATACATTTATGAGTAATACAGCCCTGCATCCTGGGCCTGTGGGAATAGTGTACTCTTGGGAATACCCTTACTCTTCTCCATGTTCTGCACTTCATCTTCCAGACTAGTTGCTTGGCTACTTCCTCCATTTTTTTTCTCTTTAGAGTAACTTCCTGCTACCCGGCATATTTTTAAACCTTTATTTTCTCTGAAGAACTTACATGGTTAAAAATGTACTTCCTGGACCCACTCCTTTCCCTGACATTTTGAATATGTAGAATTCTAATTTGAAGTAACATTTCTGTAAGGTTTTGAAGATTGTCTTAGTTAGGGTTTCTATTGCTGTGAAGAGACACCATGACCACAGCAACTCTATAAAAGAAACATTTAATTGGGATGGCTCACTTACAGTTTCAGAGGTTCAGTCCATTATGATTATGAAGGGGAGTATGGCAACACGCAGGCAGATGTTGTCCTGGAGCTGAGAGTCCTTACATCTTGACTCAGAGGCAACAGGAAGTCAACTGACTATCACACTGAGGAAAGCTTGAGAAAAGAACCCCAAAGGCCACCTCCACAGTGACACACTTCCTCAAGTGTGTGAGCAAGACCACACCTACTCAATGTGGCCACACTTCCCAATAGTATCACTCCCATTGGGGGCCATTTTCTTTCAAACTAACACAAAGTTGTTTGAAAAAGCCATTATTCTGAATTTCAATAGCTTTCATAAAAACATTGATACAATTATGTTTTCTTTCTTTCTTCAAAATTTGTCTTTTTTCTTTCTGAAAATTTTCAGAATTTTCTTTTCTTTAATGTATTAGTCATTCACGAAAATCTTTGAGCTGGAGGTTCATATCCATGCAGGCTAAATAGTTTTTCCCCCTATTCTCTTTTTTTCTGTAAGTGGCAGAAAGCAAACCTGGTCAATGTATATAGTTTTCTTATCTCATAGTTTTAAATTTGCATCTTAAGATTTTTTTTAAATATTTATTTAAATATATTTTCATATATTTTGATCATATTCTTTACCTTATACCAATCTTTCCTATTCTTCTTTCCTACCTCCTAACATACCTAACTTAATTCTCTCTCTCTCTCTCTCTCTCTCTCTCTCTCTCTCTCTCTCTCTCTTTCTCTCTCTCAAACAGGGAAGAAAACAAACAAGCCAAAAACCTGAAATGAAAACACATAAACTGAAAAATTTCAATGTCACAAAACAAAACAACAAGCAGACAAAAAACATGGAGGTTTTTTGTTTGTGTGTGTGTGTGTGTGTGTGTGTGTGTGTGTGTGTGTGTGTGTGTGTGTTAGCCAACTACTCTTGGGCACAGGACCTGCCCACAGTGTGGTTGACTACCCAGTGACATTAGAGAAAACTGATATTCGTTTGCCCAGAAATTAACAATTGCAATTAGCTTTTGGTTAGGGGTGAGATTTTGTATGGCTTCTCTTCTCAGTGTTGGAACGCTGTCATTTTTTGACCCCGTCATGTTTTAACAGTATCTGTGAGTTCATATGTTGGTCCTATTGTGTCTAGAAGAATTCGTACTGGTTTTGGGGGATTTTCTTAACTTTTCTTTTCTAACCTATTGTGTTGTGCATAGCATATTTACTATGGGAAAATGTTCCTTAGTGATCTTCTCCTAAAATAATTCTTTATTTTTATGTAGTGACTGTCTTTTATTACTCTACTCAGGATGTTAAGTTGAAGTGTTTTAATGATGATATGATATACTTTCGCTGTCCTCAGCTTCTTATCCAACAGTTTATTCTGATCACCCCAAACCCAAGCAATATCACCACAGCAAACCACACTCAATTTTGTATTTGTAGTCTTCATAATCTTTGGATTTAGGGAAAGCCCTCACACCATCCTAAGTGTCTTAAGAGAGAACAACAGCAAAACACACCAACAACTACTCCATCCATGTCCATGTATATTCTGTACT
Source organism: Peromyscus eremicus (assembly GCF_949786415.1). NCBI lineage: Eukaryota > Metazoa > Chordata > Mammalia > Rodentia > Cricetidae > Peromyscus > Peromyscus eremicus. The sequence goes on from NC_081434.1 coordinate 29,834,607, forward strand.
CGCTTATTTATGTCTGCTAGGCAACTCTTAATGAAAGATCAGACAATGATGAATTTATGGACATCAAATATCCAATTATCATTCAGCCCCTGCTAGGGTCTGGTTTCTCAAAACAATAATTTACTAAAGAGAGTGAGACTTTGAATGGAAAATCAAAATTCTAATTCTCTTATTGATGCTTATCGATGGCCACATGTAATGCCATCATCTGTGACATACTCCTTGAATATCATTTCATCTGCCGGATGATAAATAAGAAGATAAATTTGACCTCAAAAATCTTCAGAGAGTTTTCTTGTCATGTGACACCTCGAAGTGTGTCAGCTTCTCAGCAATGCATTTAACGCCTGCAGTGGCATGTTGCCTTCAAAAATCAAAGAGCCCATGCTTCTTGTGGCAATGAAAATATGATTCTGCAATTTGGTTTGACTTTGAGAGTTGTCTTACCTTATTTTCGAACCCCAAACATGTATAATAAATCAATGACTTGGCAGACTTGTCGTATTCTGCAGTATTTATTGCCAAACAAAGTGGCTGCTGACATCAAAGTTTCTAATTTATGTCTCCAGATAATACAGTTTACCCTGTAAACTGCTTGACATGATGTCATGTCAGATGGTATTCCTGAAGACTGAAGTATTGACCAATGTCAAGGAACCATAATCATTCAAGATTAATATGGCAAAAATCACATTACTAAAAGATGGAGATTGCTACTGGTAATCTGGTTATTGGAATAGACCAGAAAGACATTTTCAGAGCTATCACTTTGTGAAAGGCACCATGGTCTGTAATGACTTGGACTGCACATGAAACAAAAATTGAAGCAGGAATTACCATCTAATTAAACTTTGGGAAAGTCTCCAATATCTTGTAAGATTGTTCATTGAGCACACTGCCAAACATTAGAGAAGGCTCTTAAAACTTAACCTCTTCTTTTATTTTGTCAAAGATGTTGAGTACTTTAGTAATATCTATCATCTATCATCTATCTATCTATCTATCTATCTATCTATCTATCTATCTATCTATCTATCTATCTATCATCTATCTATCTGAAAATAGCTTCTTCCCGACCATAGTTTCTCCTCCCTCCTCACAGTTACTCTCCACCTCCCTCTTTCCCCAGATCCACTCCCCCTCGGTTTCTTCAGAAGAGGCCAGGCCTCCAAGAGATGACAGTCAAACAAAACAAAACAAGATACAATAAAACAAGATAAAATCTCTCATATGTAGGCTGGTCAAGGCAACCCAATAGGAGGAAAAGTGTCCCATGAACAGGCTAAAGAGTCAGCGATATACTTACCCCCACTGTTAGGAGTCCCATAAAACCACCAAGCTAACAGCCCTAAGATACACACAGAGAATCTGACATTGTAGTCTCTTTTGCATGAGAAGATGTTCTGCAGGTTATGGAAATAGAAACCTGGACAACAATGATCTATATTTTTATATAGTGGTATAGTAGATACTCTGCCCTTTGGTAAGAAGATTTTAATTTTTTTTTTTCCTGTTTGATTTTTGATAACTTCTTTTTTTTTTTTTTTTTTTTGGTTTTTCGAGACAGGGTTTCTCTGTGTAGCTTTGCGCCTTTCCTGGAGCTCGCTCTGTAGACCAGGCTGGCCTCGAACTCACAAAGATCCGCCTGCCTCTGATTTTTGATAACTTCTTATATGTGTAGCCCACCTTGTGATTCTCTTCAACACCCATTACACTCTCTTAGGCCCCTTCCACTCCCACTCACCTTTGTTTCCTCCTGTCTAATGGCCTCTTACTTATATCTTCTTATTGTTGTTTGTCTTATCTTATGTGGTCAAACAAAGCTGCTTCATGTTCATGAATGCAATGGTCCTGGCATATTTGGAATGCTGTATTTCATAGCCCCTCTCCCCATTATCCAGTCTTGCAATATTTGTGCCCATTCTTTTGTGATGTTCCACAGGCCTTGGAGAGGGAGATGCCACTGTCCGATGCAGGGATGAATGCTCAGCAGTCATTTATTCTCCACACCTTGACTCTCATGAGTCTCCACATCAAGTATCACACACCAGAAAAAGCAGCTTGAAAGTCCTTATTTCATCAGTCATAGAGCCTATATGGGAAATCAATCATTCTGCCAGGTGACCTATTCCAACTGTGCTTGCAAGGACTTGAAAAGCTCAAACCAGAAAGAGAGAAGTTGAATAGAGGAAATCTTACACTTGATAACAAAAATTCATTTCTATGCATGTTCCCCAGCTGACAGGCCAGCGTCCACAAGCCTCCCCTCTCCCAGCTTGGGTCAGCTGTCTCTGTGTTTTTTTTTCCCCATCACGATCTTGACTCACTTGCTCCTATGATCCCTCCTCCCTCTCTTCAGCTGAAGTCTAGGAGCTCAACCCATTGCTTGGTTATGGATCACTGTATTTGCTTCCATCAGTTACTGTACATAGGTTCTGTGATGACAATTAGAGTAGTCAGTAATCTAATTACAGGGGCCCTCTGAATGTGGGTGACAGTTATCTGGCTAGATCTGTTTGGGGAGCCCCTGGCAGTTGAACTAAGACTTATCCTGGGTGCACGAAATGGCTTTTTAAGAACATGTTTCCTAGGGTGGGATACCTTGCTCAGCCTTGACACAAGGGGGAAGGGGCTTGGTCCTGCCTCAACTTAGTATGCCAGACTTTGTTGATTCCCAAGGGAGGCCTTACTCTTTGATGAGTGGATGGGGGGTGGGGTGAGGGGAAGTAGAGGGTTGGAGAAGGGGAGGGAGGGGGAACTGGGATTTGTATGTAAAATGAAAAAAAAACTTTTCAAAAAATAATTTCAAAAAAATTCATATCTATGGGACTATGAAGTGACTGCTATCCCAAGATTAGTTGTGCTTAAAAATTTTGCTTTCTTCTTCAGGGCACAATTACTCTGGTAAATTCACACTTGGTTCTTTCAGGAAAAGAATAAGCTAAGACAGCAATTGAAAACATGTGCTTATGTTTTGTTAATGTTAAAACATTAACTCATGAAGAGTTAATTTTTTGACTCAAAGTACCCTCTTCTTCAATCCAGAAGCTTTAGGTCTATGGTTTTAATGATGTACTGGTGAAGAATAGAAATTCTGCCTATATACCATATTTGTACAATTAAATATTTTTTAGGGGAAAGGGGGAATAATTTGATACATCAAGACTCCAACTTCTTGTTGTAAAATAATGAAGCCCAGATTATTTAAATATATTCCTATGACCAAATTCAGTTGTCTCTAACAATCCAATTCACTCTAGTTTCTTGAATTTGACTATCCTAATATTTAGTAAGCATAAATTAAATTCTGTAGCCTATTTAGGGTAATGCTTTCACTCCAAGACGTCTCTTTTGATTGGTCACAACCTTTCCTTGCATACCAAGGAACATCAAAGATTCAGGGGAGGAAGCATGAGAAAGCATTTCCTTTCAATTCCTGAGTCCAGGGAATAGAAACCCAATCAGCCAGGTGGGGATTGCTTTAACAGTGGAGCTGCATGAGCCTTTTGCAAAGGAGAAGATTCAGTGGGGAGAAGGGTCACAGTCACTCCAGCCATCTGGATCCTATTGTGTGATTCCAATTCCAATTCTAGAAGCCATTTCCAGAGCAACGCTGAAGCTGTTTGCTAAGAAATAAGGTAAAAAGTTTTTGCACTTCAAACCAGGGAACAATTTTGATTTTAGCTTTGCCGTTCTGCAAAGGAAATTAATAAGAGATTTACACTTGAAATAATTTTATGAAGTTCATAGACTTTAATTCCTAAACTTGAGCTGAGAGTTCGAGACTTGAACTTCTCATCCCCCCTTTTATCTCCACAGTTCCATAGACCCAGACTGAGCTATCTGCCTTTAATCTTGTATGAAATCCTTCAAAGTCTCATCTTCAAGCAGAGTATCAACAGTGATGCCTCTCTTCTGCACAAGTCACCTTCCAGACACTCATTCTTATTTAATTTTC